>NC_053155.1:313917318-314217318 GCF_016835505.1 Polypterus senegalus | reverse complement strand
GCCTTTGCCATGAAGCTCCAAATTGAGCATCCTGTTTCCTCTGATCATCCTTGAGATGTTTCTGCAGCTTCATTGGAGTCCACCTGTGGTCAATTCAGTTGATGTGACCTGATTTGAAAGGCACACACCTGTCTATAGAAGGTCCCACAGTTCACAGGTCATGTCAGAGCACAAACCAAGCATGAAGTCAAAGGAATTGTCTGTAGACCTCCGAGACAGGATTGTCTCGAGGCACAAATCTGGGAAAGGTTACAGAAAAATTTATGCTGCTTTGAAGGTCCCAATGAGCACAGTGGCCTCCATCATCTGTAAGTGGAAGAAGTTTGAAACCACCAGGACTCTTCCTAGAGCTGGCCGGCCATCTAAATTGAGCGATCAGGGGAGAAGGGCCTTAGTCAGGGAGGTGACCAAGAACCCGATGGTCACTCTGTCAGAGCTCTAGAGGTCCTCTGTGGAGAGAGGAGAACCTTCCAGCAGCAATCCACCAATTAGGCCTGTATGGTAGAGTGGCCAGATGGAAGCCACTCCTTAGTAAAAGGCACATGGCAGCCCACCTGGAGTTTGCCAAAAGGCACCTGAAGGACTCTCAGACCATGAGAAACAAAATTCTCTGGTCTGATGAGACAAAGATTGAACTCTGTGGTGTGAATGTCAGGCGTCACGTTTGGAGGAAACCAGGCACCGCTCATCACCAGGCCAATACCATCCCTATAGTGAAGCATGGTGGTGGCAGCATCACGCTGTGGGGTTCAGGAACTGGGAGACTAGTCAGGATAAAGGGAAAGATGACTGCAGCAATGTACAGAGACATCCTGGATGAAAACCTGCTCCAGAGCGCTCTTGACCTCAGACTGGGGCGACGGTTCATCTTTGAGCAGGACAACGACCCTAAGCACACAGCCAAGATATCAAAGGAGTGGCTTCTGGACAACTCTGTGAATGTCCTTGAGTGGCCCAGCCAGAGCCCAGACTCTGATTGAACATCTCTGGAGAGATCTTAAAATGGCTGTGCACCGACGCTTCCCATCCAACCTGATGGAGCTTGAGAGGTGCTGCAAAGAGGAATGGGCGAAACTGGCCAAGGATAGGTGTGCCAAGCTTGTGGCATCATATTCAAAAAGACTTGAGGCTGGAATGGCTGCCAATGGTGCATCGACAAAGTATTGAGCAAAGGCAGTGAATACTTATGGACATGTGATTTCTCAGTTTTTTTATTTTTAATAAATTTGCAAAAACCTCAAGTAAATTTTTTCATGTTGTCATTATAGGGTGTTGTGTGTAGAATTCTGAGGAAAAAAATGAATTTAATCCATTTTGGAATAAGGCTTTAACATAGCAAAATGTGGAGAAAGTGATGCGCTGTGAATACTTTCCGGATGCACTGTGTATAAGAAGATACAACTCCAGGCACCTCACACTCAGATAAGGAGCCTTGGCTTAAGCTGGGGAACATTTTGCTCGAATTGAGCTTCAGTGGTGGGTGGGACAGGATAGCAGGCTGCTTGCTGCTTGTGCTGATCAACACATTTACTAAACAAAAGACGCTGATGGGAGAGGTGAGAAGGGATTTAAGGTGGACGAGGATTCCAAGTTTTTTTGTAACCTTCAGGAATTTTAGTGTTAAGGATTGTGATGGACGGCCGGGACGTCCCTGAAAGAAAAGAATGGCGGAAGACAGCCTTTTCAGAACACTGCATCCCCCGGGATGCTAGGTGGCAGCTCCCCTGGACGGCAACGATTCCCTGGATTTCCTCAAAGCATTCTGGGACGTGGAGTCTGTTTCCTCAGCCCTGTTGGGTGCCGTGGGTGCCGCCAGGGTGAGTTCACCAAGAACCTGGGTCTACTATTGTGACGACAACCCGGAAGTGGACTATTAAAGGACTCTGGGAAACCCAGCAAAGAAAGCTAGGAGTTGGGAGGGTGTGTAACGGAGCTGCTGTGTTTATTGGTTATTGATTTACGAATTGTGGAGTATGTGGTGCTTTGTGCACTTTATTTAAAAAAGTTATTAAAATTATTCTTGGTGTTTTCTACAAGTATGTCTTGGACATCTGTCTTGTGGGTTTCACAGTGCAACAGCGCCTCTAGTGGCCACAGCATATAATAATAATATTAGCAACCATTGTGGTATTTTAATAACAGACCAATAAAGACATTTCAGTTGAAATGCACCCACCAAAATGTGTTATGTCTTCCATTGCCTTAACTTCATTTCTACTTTCTAGTTAACCCACACACTGATTTGGAAATCCCACGTTAACATTTTTGGAATGAAGGGGAGACTAATTCTTGGATTCTTTTTTTCTGTCACCATACCAAGAGAATGGATTTCTGGGATGCGTTTTCTGACCCTTTCAGGCCCATCAGCAGTGCCATCCTCCGTGTTGGAGGTCCGATTTGTTTGGGGTTTCTCTCTCTCTGGCTGCTGCCTTTTAACTGTGAAATATAACTTCCTGCTTTCTTTACATTTCCACAGCCCAAACTCTGCCCACTACTCCCTCGCCACCCCCAAAACTGCCAGCATGCCCTTTTTCCCCCAGATTGGTGTGGTTTACCTGTACATAAAAAACTTGGCATTCCTCCATAGACGACATCATCATTGTCTGGCAATATAAACGGACACCTCGTCTGGACTTCCAAACAGTATTGCTTGCAAGGAATTCTTTTACTGCAGTGATGTTGTGTTGCTTCAAAATACTGGGAACACAGCCAGAGTTTGTAGACAGTCTGGAAAGACAGGAATTGAGGGGGTGTGAATTAAATTCATGGGGGTAAATAGTAAGCTTATCATAAGGGGCAGGTCTGTGACACAAAATCAACTCGTTACGATAAACCCTCTTCCTTTACGGAAACACTGAGAGCTGCACTGCTATAACACCAGCAGACAATCAGGGGTTAAAAATCCATGCATTTACATATACAGCACTTACCGCCCCCTAGTGGTGTTCTCCATGCTATCCTGCAGGCACAAACTGTACTTCAATCCTAACTTATGTGGGCTTGACCCCAGCCTGTGCCACCCTTTCACCCTTTCCAGCTTTGCAAACCTTTTGCCCCCCCATATAGAGGAATTTTCCACAAAAAGAAACAAAGGCTCTGCTAAACTAAAATATATATTCTGACATCCTTCACCTAGGGACAAAAGCCAATAATGAGTTTATCTTGTGGTAATGGAGGAGGTCTTAGAGGGCAGTTTATTGGCAGACGGTTCTATTGACGGGTTACATAATCAGAACAAGCCGGCAATGCCTCCATTCTCTATTTCCTTGTCCCAGTTTGATTATCTTTTCTTTCTTCTTATTGTCCCCCGTAGGATAAGCTTTGCTCGTTAGATCCATACGTGGCTCTTCTGCTAGATGGCCCGGACACAGACTGGTGGACACCGACAGTTCACCCAGCACACGTTTCATCTGCATATTTACTATTTGCAAAGGTGCACACTACCCCAAAACTCCCCCAAACTCCAGGTCCTCACAAAATGCCTCTTCCTGCTTCAGGCCGCCTCCATTCCTCTCCACCAAGACTTTGTCCTCTGCACTCCCGACTCCAGCAAACGAATGGAGGGAGGCGGCCCCTTTTATCCCTACCCGGACGTGCTCCAGGTGCCACCCGATAATCTTCCGCTGGTACTCCCCAGTGTGGCGGAAGTACTGGTTGCGCACCCGGAAGCACTCCGGGTGTCCCTGGTCTTCTTCCCCCCAGCACTTCTGGGTGAGGCAGGAGTGCTAAGGGCCAGGGCTTCTCAGGCATTCGGGCGCCCCCTGGCGGTGACCATGGGCCCCTATAGGGTTCAGCTTCCAAGCTCAGTTCCCGTAGTCCCCAAAGCCACCAGGGCGGTCGCCCTCTCGTGGTCTGGAGGAGGCGTAAGCCCTCCTCTGGTCCTCCTGGGCGTCCCAGCTGGGTACCACCCTCAGCCACTTGACACACTCTGCAAGTGTGTATGCTTTCAGATGTCCCGCAAAGATTAATCATAAAGAGGCCACACAAGAAAAAATAAATAAAAAAATAAAATAGCAAAGCTCCATGTAAACCTGGAATGTGTGAAAGAAAAAAATAAAAACACAAACTGTCTAAAAGGCTCACAAATTCACCAAAGATCTTAAGAGCACGGGGGCAGCTTATATTCACAAGTGGACTTATTAGTAAATACGGTACTTCTTTACACTTTCAACCAGCAAACTTCAGCCAAAAGAGCATGGGGGTCATCTTATAACTCTAAAGTTATGATCCAGTAAATACGGTACCTCATTAAAAAGCCCAAGCCCTGCACAAAAAGAGCACAGCAGCCATCTTATACTGCAGATTGACATAGAATTGAGTAAATATTACACTCATTTTAATTTCCATCAGTAAACTGTTTTGTCTTTAACGTTTATGAATTTTAAAAAACATTTTTTACATTTGCTATTTTTTTTTAACTGTCCCATTATTGACATCTTTCGGGTATCATTTCATGGTCACAGCCATGTTGTTTGTTGCAACGGTGCCAGTCACGCGTTTTGACAACAATGCATTGTATGACATCCCGGCTGGGTATTATTATTATTATGGTGGTGGCTTAATAATTCTCAGTATAAGCACTCGAGGTTGCTAGCTATTTAGGGAAACAATACTTTGCTTGAATGTTTTGACATCTGATTTTTGCTCTTGCCTTTAGATCACGATGATCAGCTTTCCTTTGACGTAGACCATGGAGCGGCCGCTGTTTCACCATCTGAGGCCACAAGTCCGCCACACCCTCGACCCTCTGCAGTTTCACATACCAGGAGGGAGCGGAGGATATCATCATTTACATGCTACACCGATCCCTCTCCTACTTGGACAGAGGCAGTGGTGCTCTAAGAATTATGTTTCTGGACGTCTCTAGCGCCTTCAACACCATCCAACCTCTGCTCCTCAGGGACAAGCTGACAGAGATGGGAGTAGATTCACACCTGGTGGCATGGATCGTGGAATATCTTACAGACTGACCTCAATATGTGCGTCTCGGGACCTGCAGGTCTGACTTTGTGGTCAGCAACACAGGAGCACCGCAGGGGAGTGGACTTTCTCAGGTCCTGTTCAATCTATAAACATCAGACTTCCAATATGACTCGGAGTCCTGCCACGTGTAAAAGTTCACTGATGACACTGCTATTGTGGGCTGCATCAGAAGTGGGCAGGAAGAGTAGTATAGGAACCTAATCAAGGACTTTGTTAAATGCTGCAACTCAATCCACCTACAACTGAACACCAACAAAACCAAGGAGCTGGTGGGGGATTTTAGGAGGCCCAGGCCCCTCATGGACCCCATGATCATCAGAGGTGACTGTGCAGAGGGTGCAGACCTATAAATACCTGGGAGTGCAGCTGGATGATAAACTGGACTGGACTGCCAATACTGATGTTCTGTGTAAGAAAGGACAGAGCCGACTATACTTCACTAGAAGGTTGGCATCCTTCAACATCTGCCATGGGTGGTGTGCTGGGTAGGCAGCATAAAGAAGAGGGACGCCTCACGCCTGGACAAACTGGTGAGGAAGGCAGGCTCTATTGTAAGCACGGAGCTGGACAGTTTGACATCCGTGGCAGAGCGACGGGCGCTGAGCAGACTCCTGTCAATCATGGAGAATCCACTGCATCCACTGAACAGGATCATCTCCAGACAGAGGAGCAGCTTCAGCAACAGACAGACTGCTGTCACCGTCCTGCTCCACTGACAGACTGAGGAGACCCCACACTATGCGACTCTTCAATTCCACCCTTTGAATGGGGTAAACGGTAACATTATACAAAGTTATTGTCTGTTATACCTTCATTGTTATCACTCTTTAATTTATTATTGTTTTTTATCAGTATGCTGCTACTGGAGTAGGTGAATTTCCCCTTGGGATTAATAAAGTATCTATCTATCTATCATATAGTGCCGTTCACATCTATCTATCTATCTATCTATCATATAGTGCCGTTCACATCTATCTATCTATCTATCTATTACATAGTACTGTTCACATCTATCTATCTATCTACCTACCTATCTTTTGCCTCTTTCTCTCTATATAGCACCTTTCAGTGGTGCTCACCATCCACAGATGAATTACACAGCTTCAGTGCCCTTAAGAGTCAGCCATGCAGCAAGAGAAGTGATGTCCTCACATAAGGAACAAGTGGTGTGACTAATCCGTGAATGAATCCATCTTTATTTATATAGTGCCTTTCAGCAGTGCGCACCATGCAATGATGAATTATGGGTATGATACACCTGTCTCCATATTTTAAAGTGAGGATAATTGACTAACTCACATACCTAAGGAATGGTGTGACTAATCTGTAACTCAATCAGCCTTTATTTATATAGTGCCTTTCAAAAGGAGCTTACCGTCCAAAGATTATTTACTAACCGAATAAACTTATTTCCATATTTTACAGTTGCTGTACCTGCAGGTGAAATGACTCCAACAGATAAGAAATAAATGGTGTGACTAGTTAGTGAAGCAGTCAGACTTCAGTTCTTTAATATGTAGCACCTTTCAGTAGTGCTCACACTATGAAGATATGAAAGGCACTATATGATAGTGTGGACACCAGGGGGCGCTCAGCTCCCGAAACACCTCACACAAGCTGGCTCAGACTCAATAAAGTGTCTTTATTATTGGAAAGTCTTCCACACCAAGCATTTCTTGCCACAGTCACAACCACAACTACAATGAAAACACAAGATAGCATCCAGCAAGTCTTTGTCTTCTCTGTGTCTCCCACAAACCACTGCCTCCTCCACTCCTCTTTGCCAGCATTGCCCACCTTCCTCCCACCTCTGGCTCATCCACGTCAGGCAGGCGGCTCCTTTTCATCTAATCCCCGGGAGTGCTTCCAGTGACACGATGCACTTCCAGGTGAGGTCTGAGCCCTATGGAGTAGGGACTCACATATCCCACAGCTCCCCTTGGCGGCCCCCATGGGACCCAAAAATACATCAACTCCGGGACTACAATACCCTGTCATGCCTTGTGGGCACCCATGTGTGAATCCGAGCCTGGGCTCGCTGCCATTAGCGCCCTGGGGGAGAAAAAGCCCTGTGTATCTCCCTGTCCTTCTGCCTCGAGGGCATCCCATCCCAGGTAAGAACGCAGGCCATCTGTCACAATAGATAGATGTGTTAGATATCGGCCAGTGTATTGGGGGAGCAGAGGGAGACGACCTATTCAGACCAGCGGTTCCCCCGGTACACTAGAGGGCAGCAGCATCCCAGGGCTAGGATTCCCACACAGACTTGTAGTCTCAGGGGGCAGCCCTGTTGGGTTCCAGGGGGGCTTGCAGGGGGAGAAGCTGGGATTAGTAATCGCTACTTTGTGGGGCTTCTTAACTCCTTTGTAGCCTTCATAGTATTATGTTTACCCCTGTTCCTTTTGGGGGTCACTAGCTCTCTAGCTGGAATAAGTTCTTTTGTAATTGCTGCGTTTTAAGACACCCGAAACTATATAGATATAATGTAAAAAAAAGGCGATATTCCTCCCGTAGTGATCCGGCAGTAAAAATCACATAAGAGAAAATAACTTAGCTTTCTTTAATGACGATTTACGTGTCATGACAGACGAGGAAGCCATGACACTTTGTGCATAGTTTGTCATTTTCATCACCGCGCTGAAGGGATTTTCAGGACGGATGACGTTATCACCCATCTGTCCATTGGCTTCAAAGTATTTGGCTGCTGTCCAAGTCTTTTCTACTGGTTTCTCCACGTGCAGACCCTCACTTAGGGTCCAAACAAGGGAAGGAGAGGATTCCATTTCATCTCTAACATACAGAAATAGTCCAATGCCCATTTTCGTAGTTGTCCCCTTCTCTCTTCAAATGCTTGCCCAGCAGTTCTAAATGCTGAGAGCCCCTGTGTGCTAACTTTGGCCTGGCCTGTACATGTGAGTGGATTTAAAAAATAATTATTATACAGAGCATAGTGACATTAAACTTACATTCTTATTACACCCCCAGAAAAAAAATGAATCAAAACATTGAAGATTTTCCAACAAGAAAAATTGTTATTCTGTGTAACAGAAACCTGTCAATACCAAAACACCAGCAAAGGTCTAATTTACATCCACTGCTGTGCTGATGCGATCTTGGGACACGTCCTCCATGTGACATGCTTTGAAACCGTCACCAACACATAGCATGCATTTGGGACAGCACAAGTGTGTTTCTTTGAGCATCTTTCTTATATTTTTTTTTCTGTTGCTTGCACATAAGAGGGTCGAATGTCAGTGCCCGATCCGCATGATCGACGTGCCCCTTTGAGTCGGCGTCCGATGACCAAACTCACACTGTCATCATCCATCCATCCATCCATTGTCTAACCTGCTGAATCCGAACACAGGGTCACGGGGGTCTGCTGGAGCCAATCCCAGCCAACACAGGGCACAAGGCAGGAACCAATCCTGGGCAGGGTGCCAACCCACCGCAGACACTGTCATCAGTAATCATTTAATTCAACTAATGCATCAGTTTCAGTTTGTTCTAAATACGGCTTCGCGTTTACTCGCCATTGTGTTTTGATTGAAAGCTCCACCCCTTCTCATGAATATTGATGAGTTACCTCAGAGCAGGAGTGTCAAACTCCGGTCCTGGAGGGCTGCAGTGGCTGCAGGTTTTCATTCTAACCACCTTCTTAATTAGTGACCAGTTTTTGCTGCTGATTAATTTATTTTGGCTTAGTTTTAATTAACTTGGCCCCTTAGTTGTTTCTTTTTCCTTAACTAGCTGCCAAACAATAATGAGACACAAAACAAGCCGCCACATGATCAGCTCACACAATATCTGAAAATAAAGAAAGGTGAAGGTTCCAGTAAGGTCACCAAAACATCTTGAGGGTGTTCTTAGAAAAAATAGAAAATCAACACTTTTGGAAATGTCTGCTGTGGCAGAATGAGAGCATCAACAAGCCATAGAATTAAATAACAAGTTTAATTATCAGCAAGAATCGGCTTCTCGTTAAGAGATTGGTTGGAGTGAAATTGGTTGAGTTTGAAATCCAAGTTTAGCTAGTCATCTGTTGAAATGAAATGGAGTTTGAGGGCAGACATGTCAGCTTGTCATTTGTTGGCTCACTTCAAATCTCATTTCTGTTTGTCATTTAATGAAAAAAAATGAAATCCTTAAAAACAGGGCTATTAAAATGAAGGGGAAAAAGTTAATTAGCAGTGTAAACTGGTCACTGATTAAGAAAAGGGTTAGAATGAAAACCTGCAGCCTCTGCAGCCCTCCAGGCCCGGAGTTTGACACCTGTGCCTTAGAGTGTGTGGGCAAAACACATAGAAATATTCATGATTTTTTTTTTGCAGTGTTATTTTATTTTAACCACTAGATGGCAGCAGAATACCATTATTCTATTAGTACAGTATATTATACTGTTACAGGAGAAAACAGGGTGAAATGACACCTTTTATTGGCTAACTAAATAGACCACAAATGCAAGCTTTTGAGGCAGCTAAGGCCCCTTCATCAGGTTACACTTTGCCCTGTAGGGAAAAGAAGTTAATTAGCAGTGAAAACTGGTCACTGATTAGGAAAAGGGTTAGAATGAAAACCTGCAGCCACTGCGGTTCACCAGGCCTGGAGTCTGACACCCCTGCTTTAAGCAGACTCTCGTTCAAATGGAGACCTTTAGTCACATAATTACACAATAAAGTAATTAATTACAGTTTCTTTATATTTTTGATGCTGTTGCTATTCATGATAAAACTGTTGACTTCTAATACTATTTTTTTATGACTTTTGATAGAGTTCATTATTTATCACATATGGATAGGCTAATATGGCAGCATCCTGGTAATAAATGGTCCAGCAGTCAATGTGTTAACACTGTAAAAGCAGATCAATACACATCACGCTTAATCACATTCAGGGTTAATACCAGGATTGGCTTGAATGTATCTTTTATTAGTGCCTAACCCACTGAATTAATTAAAATTATTAAGATGTCCACTCACAATGAACGCTGGGTTCAAAGTTGTGTCACATTAGACGACTTTTCCGGGGACTTTCAGTCATAGCCTATTTAATCCTAGTGAGTTGGAGGCAGTTGTGTAGTCTGACATCCCCTGCTACTCGCCCCTCAAACAGGTTTGACTTTGTCTTTAGTTGTTGGGGGGGGGGTCAGGTTGCTGTGTGCATGACAGGTGACAACCAATGAGTGCTCACCTGGAAGTACAATTCATAGAAAGTCACGACAAGCAATAAGCAACACGGGGGCTTTGGACCTCACAAACTGAAGAGAAGCTCATCCGTCTGATGTCTCGTGTTTTATGAGTGGAAAAAAGAACAAAAAATAGGCAGAGATTGTGGCTGAACGTGCTGTGTCTGTTATCCCCTTGTACATCACCTGCTCGGTCTGCAAAGACACAAAAAGGGTCAAGAACAACAGTGCTGGTAGTCCTCAAGCAGGCACTAACTCAGACCAGGCCTGCAGCCACTAACATTTCTAGCCTTGCCCAACCTGTAGCCTCATGCATCCTGCCACTTAAACTTCTTGCCCCGTCCAGCCTTCTACCACTCAAAGTTTTAACCCTCCCTGTTTCTACCAGTCAAACTTATAGTCCCACAAAGTTTTTTGCCACTCAAATGTTTATCCCTCCCACCCTTCTGCCACTTCACCTTCTCACCCCACTCACCATGTTGTCACTTAGTGTTCTCACCCCACCCAGCCTGTAGCCTCATCCAGTTTGTTGCCACTCAAATTTCCAACCCCAACAACCCTGTTTCTATGCAAACCTTTTAGCCCCACCTACTGTTCTCTCTCTCTCTCAACCCTGTAGCCACGTCTAGCCTGCTGCCATTCAAACTTTTAGCTCTGCCCATTTCCCTACTGCTCAGAAGTTTATTCCTGCCCAGCCTGCTACCACTCAAAATTCTCGCCCTGTCAAGCCTGTCACTCAGCCATCTAGCCACGCCCAACTTGCTGCCATTCAAACATTTTGTTTATCTTTCCTTCTACCACTCAAACTTTTAACTTTTAACCCCATCCATTTTACCTATAATTTAAATGTTTAGCCCCATTCATTTTTTTTCTGCCTCTCAGATGTTTATTCCTGCCCAGTTTGCTGCCACTCAGCCTTTTCACCCTATCCAGTCTGCTGTCACTTAATCCTCACACTCCACTCACCCTGTTGTCACACAGCATTCTCATGACACCCAGCCTGTAGCCACATCTAGTCTGCTGCCACTCGACTTTCCAGCCCCACCAATCCTGTTTTTATGCAAAACTTTTAGTCCCACCTACTTCTCTGTCACTCTACCCTCTAGCCATGTCCAGCCTGCTGCCACTCAAACTTTTAGCTTTGCCTCTTTTTTTTCCTACCACTCAAATATTTTTTTTCCTGCCCAGCCTGCTGCCACTCAACATTCTCGTCCTGTCCAGCATTGTTCTCATTCAAACTTCTAGCCCCTCCCAGTCAGTAGCCTTACAACCCATGTTGCTGCCACTCAAGCTTCTTACCTCACCCAACCTGTTTCTTTGCAAAACGTTTAGCCCCACCTACCTTTCAGTCACTCAGTCATCTAGCCACACCCTACATGCTGCCATACAAACATTTTGCTCACCTATCCTTCTACCACTCAATCTTAACCCTGTCTATTTTACCTACCATTTAAATGCTTAGCCCCACTCATTTTTGTTCTGCCACTCAGATTTTTATTCCTGCCCTGCCTGCTGCCACTCAACCTTTTCATTCTATCCAGTCTGCTGTCACTTAATCTTCTCACCCCACTCATCCTGTTGTCACTCAGCATTCTCACTCTGCCCAACCTGTAGCCTCGTCCAGTCTGCTGCCACTTGAATTTCTAGCCCACCAATACTGTTTCTATGAAAAACGTTTAGCCCCACCCACTTTTCTGTTACTTAACCTTCCAACCATATCCAACCTGCTACCACTCAAACTTTTAGCTCTGCCCCATTTTTCCTGCCACCCAAATGTTTTTTTCTTCCCAGCCTGCTGCCACTCACCATTCTCGTCCTGTCCAGCCTTAGTCTCACTCAAACTTTTGGCCCCTCCCAGCTAGTAGCCTCATCCAGTTTGTTGCCACTCAAGCTTCTAACCTCGTCAACCCTGTTCCTATGCAAAGCTTTTAGCCTCACCTGCTTTTATCTCTCTCAACCCTGTAGCCACGTCTAGCCTGCTGCCATTCAAACTTTTAGCTCTGCCCATTTCCCTACTACTCAGAAGTTTATTCCTGTCCAGCCTGCTACCATTCAACGTTCTTGCCCTGTCCAGCCTGTCACTCAGCCAACTAGCCACGCCCAACTTGCTGCCATTCAAACAATTTGTTTATCTTTCCTTCTACCACTCAAACTTTTAACTTTTAACCCCATCCATTTTACCTATCACTTAAATGTTTAGCCCCATTCATTTTTTTCTGCCACTCAGATGTTTTTTCCTGCCCAGCCTGCTGCCACTCATCATTCTCGTCCTGTCCAGCCTTGCTCTCATTCAAACTTCTAGCCCCTCCCAGCCGGTAGCTTCACCCATTTTGCTGCCACTCAAGTTTCTTACCTCACCCAACTTGTTTCTTTGTAAAACTTTTAGGCCCGCCCACCTTTCTGTGACTCAGTCATCTAGCCACACCCTACTTGCTGCCATTCAAACTTTTTGTTCACGTATTCTTCCACAACTCAAAATTTTAACCCCATCCATTTTACCTATAATTTAAATGTTTAGCCCCATTCATTTTTTTTCTGTCTCTCAGATGTTTATTCCTGCCCAGTTTGCTGCCACTCAGCCTTTTCACCCTATCCAACCTGCTGTCACTTAATCCTCTCACTCCACTCACCCTGTTGTCACACAGCATTCTCATGACACCCAGCCTGTAGCCTCATCTAGTCTGCTGCCACTCGACTTTCCAGCCCCACCAATCCTGTTTTTATGCAAAAATTTTAGCCCAACCTACTTTTCTGTCACTCTACCCTCTAGCCATGTCCAGCCTGCTGCCACTCAGACTTCTAGCCTCACCCAGCCTGCTGCCACTCAAACTTTTAGCTTCACCTCTTTTTTTTCTTACCACTCAAATATTTTTTCCTGCCCAGCCTGCTGCCACTCAACATTCTCACCCTGTCCAGCATTGTTCTCATTCAAACTTCTAGCCCCTCCCAGTCAGTAGCCTTACAACCCATGTTGCTGCCACTCAAGCTTCTTACCTCACCCAACCTGTTTCTTTGCAAAACGTTTAGCCCCACCTACCTTTCAGTCACTCAGTCATCTAGCCACACCCTACATGCTGCCATACAAACATTTTGCTCACCTATCCTTCTACCACTCAATCTTAACCCTGTCTATTTTACCTACCATTTAAATGCTTAGCCCCACTCATTTTTGTTCTGCCACTCAGATTTTTATTCCTGCCCTGCCTGCTGCCACTCAACCTTTTCATTCTATCCAGTCTGCTGTCACTTAATCTTCTCACCCCACTCATCCTGTTGTCACTCAGCATTCTCACTCTGCCCACCCTGTAGCCTCGTCCAGTCTGCTGCCACTTGAATTTCTAGCCCACCAATACTGTTTCTATGAAAAACGTTTAGCCCCACCCACTTTTCTGTTACTTAACCTTCCAACCATATCCAACCTGCTACCACTCAAACTTTTAGCTCTGCCCCATTTTTCCTGCCACCCAAATGTTTTTTTCTTCCCAGCCTGCTGCCACTCACCATTCTCGTCCTGTCCAGCCTTAGTCTCACTCAAACTTTTGGCCCCTCCCAGCTAGTAGCCTCATCCAGTTTGTTGCCACTCAAGCTTCTAACCTCGTCAACCCTGTTCCTATGCAAAGCTTTTAGCCTCTCCTGCTTTTATCTCTCTCAACCCTGTAGCCACGTCTAGCCTGCTGCCATTCAAACATTTAGCTCTGCCCATTTCCCTACTACTCAGAAGTTTATTCCTGTCCAGCCTGCTACCATTCAACGTTCTTGCCCTGTCCAGCCTGTCACTCAGCCAACTAGCCACGCCCAACTTGCTGCCATTCAAACAATTTGTTTATCTTTCCTTCTACCACTCAAACTTTTAACTTTTAACCCCATCCATTTTACCTATCACTTAAATGTTTAGCCCCATTCATTTTTTTTCTGCCACTCAGATGTTTATTCCTGCCCAGCCTGCTGCCACTCATCATTCTCGTCCTGTCCAGCCTTGCTCTCATTCAAACTTCTAGCCCCTCCCAGCCGGTAGCTTCACCCATTTTGCTGCCACTCAAGTTTCTTACCTCACCCAACTTGTTTCTTTGTAAAACTTTTAGGCCCGCCCACCTTTCTGTGACTCAGTCATCTAGCCACACCCTACTTGCTGCCATTCAAACTTTTTGTTCACGTATTCTTCCACAACTCAAAATTTTAACCCCATCCATTTTACCTATAATTTAAATGTTTAGCCCCATTCATTTTTTTTCTGTCTCTCAGATGTTTATTCCTGCCCAGTTTGCTGCCACTCAGCCTTTTCACCCTATCCAACCTGCTGTCACTTAATCCTCTCACTCCACTCACCCTGTTGTCACACAGCATTCTCATGACACCCAGCCTGTAGCCTCATCTAGTCTGCTGCCACTCGACTTTCCAGCCCCACCAATCCTGTTTTTATGCAAAAATTTTAGCCCAACCTACTTTTCTGTCACTCTACCCTCTAGCCATGTCCAGCCTGCTGCCACTCAGACTTCTAGCCTCACCCAGCCTGCTGCCACTCAAACTTTTAGCTTCACCTCTTTTTTTTCTTACCACTCAAATATTTTTTCCTGCCCAGCCTGCTGCCACTCAACATTCTCACCCTGTCCAGCCTTGTTCTCATTCAAATTTCTAGCCCCTCCCAGTCAGTAGCCTCACCCATGTTGCTGCCACTCAAGCTTCTAACCTCGTCCAACCTGTTCCTCTGCAAAGCTTTTAGCCCCACCAATTTTCTGTCACTCAACCCTTTAGCCATATCCAGCCTGATGCCACTCAAACTTTAAGCCTCACCCAGCCTGCTGCCACTCAGACTTCTAGCCTCACCCAGCCTGCTGCCACTCAACATTCTTGCCCTGTCCAGCCTTGCTCTGAAAACTTTTGGCCCCACCCACCTACTTTCTGTCACTGAGTCATCCAGTCATGCCCAACTTGCTGCCATTCAAACTTTTTGCTCACCTATCCTTCTACCACTTAAACTTTTAGCCCTATCCATTTTACCTATTATTTAAATATTTAGCCCCATTCATTTTTTTTTCTGCCACTGAGATGTTTATTTCTGTCCAGCCTGCTGCCACTCAACTGTTTCACCCTATCCAGCCTGCTGTCACTCACATTTCTAGCTTCGCCCATTTTTCTGCATCTCAGGCTTTTAACCCCACCCAGCCAATAGCCTCACCCATCCTGCTGCCACTCAAACCCTCAAATCCTGCCCATACTTCTGCCATGCAGACCACCACACAGGCCATGTATCCTTGGCTATAATATTTTCCTATACTTGGTAACGTACACAAAGTAGTTTATAACATAATCCAATTTTATTTTTTTCCAGCTAATACTCCCTCCCCCCATTTTGTTTTTCAGGAGGGCCACAAGGTTTATTAGGAGGTCCCAGAACCCCCAAACCCCACCCCGGACTCCTGTTACTTGTAGGTTTATAGGCTCATTCTTGTCACATATACAGAGTCCAGTGAAATTCTCACTTGCATTTTAACACCTTGACTCCAGTGTCTGTAAAATAGACTAAGATGGTGGTCCAATATGGAAAGCAAAAATATAAAATAAAACATAAATCATAAATGATGAAAAGGATGCAAGTGAGCCATAATGTCTGGTAAAGGTCTGCTACTAGACAGTGGTCTTTTAATGGCTAATGTTAAACACCTTTAGAAGGAATTCACTATGGAAAGGCACTATATAAATTGTATGTGCTTTAGTCAGAGGTAAGTGAATGATTAATTATGACAAAGTTTACAGTTGAAAGACAGTATAATTAATATGCATACTGTAAAGCAGCTATTGTTTCTTTAAAACACTTGTGGCCCTCAGGGGCGCTGCAGCTCCTAAACTCCAGACACAATATGCTCAGACAGTGAAGTTCTAGTGAAGCAAAGAGATTTTTTGTGTAAAACTCTTATAAGTAATAGTTTCCCACACCACAACCACAGCTCTGTTTCTCTGTCTCTCTCTGTCTCCTTCTCCTCTGCTCTTCTCGTAAGCCTTGTCCTCCTCCTATCGACTCTGGCTGTCCAAGCAGAGGCAGGCTGCTCTTTTTATCCTAAACCCGGAAGTACTTTCAGTGTCCTGAGACAGTGGTTTGGAAATACTTCCTGGTGAGGCTGCGGTTCTCGCTAGACCCCTCAGCATCCCCCTGGCGTCACCCATGGAACCCAACAAGGCTGAGCCAATGAACTCCAGTTCTCAACATGCCCTGTTGGGAATCCATTGTGGTACCATAACCCAGGAGGGCTGCCACCTAAAGTTCAGGGGAAGACTATGGCCTGCTGGGTAAGGATCTTGGTACAGCTCTGGCTAGGATGCCAGTCCTCACCAGGGGCCTCATGTATAACGGCGTGCGTAGAACTCGCACTATAACATGGCGTAAGCACAAAAGCCGAAATGTGTTTACGCACAGAAAAATCCAGATGAAGGAATCTGTGCGTACTCCAACTTCCACGTTCTTCCATTACATAAATCCCGATCAGCGTGAAAACTAACGCTCGTGCACGCGCTTCATGTAACGCCCCAACTCCTCCCAGAATTACGCCTCTTTGAATATGCAAATGAATATAAATCACCCTTAAGCTCAGCCTTCTGTGAAAAGACAATGGGAAAAGCACGGGGAAAATATAAGAATTTCAGCGATTACCAAGTGGAGTCAAAGGACAAACTTACTATTTGTTCAAATAATCCGTGGTATAATCAACAAAATGAAGTTGATTGAGTGACATAGCGTGTTGGAGAAACTTGAAAGCTCACGTTCACAAAATCGCACAGTGCCGGAAATAAAAGAGAAGTCACATATCAAAGTCGCCGTGAGAAGAAGAGTTGTAAGCCCACTGTCTGAGTGTCATATGAAAGTTTATTAGGGTACAGAGAAAAAAAAAATAGGGACACAGTGGGGAAAAAGCACGAAATATCAACTTCAATCTCGACATTTCCACTTTAATCACGTAGTTTATTTTGTCATTTAGTAGAACATCATAAAATTCATCTTAAAATCATTTAATTAACCAGTTTCTCAAATCACATCGTAATTAAAGTAGCACGTTAAATACTTTGTTCTGTATTTGATCTTCTACTCGTATGTGCTCTCTGTGTGTGTGAATCACTACTTGCTTCTTAAACTGGCTCTCTTCCTCCAACTGGACACAGAGTCCATTACATTCATGATATTACAGCTCTCTGAATAACCAAAATACTGAGATGTATACGTGATATCATTTTTATGATGATAGGAGTTAAGTCACATTATTAAACATGTGTTACACTTTGATGAAATAATTTATTGCAGCAGTACTCAGGGGCGGCTCTAGGCTTGTGGTGGCACTGGGCAGAGGAAGAATCGGTGGCTCCTTCGCCAGCCCGTCAGTAAGGTAGCTTATCACGGTGGATGGCCACGTCCGTTGCAGACACTGCATAGCCGCCTCGTGCTCATGACACAAGAATTTAACTTTTGCCGAAATTTGTAGCTGCGTTTTTAGCTGTGTTGTTATTTTCTCTTTCTGTTTTATATTCAATATATATTGGCGTGGCCACCCCATGCTTTTCTAACCGATTGCCATACAATCAGCTCTGTAATAGACGTTAAGCCATCTGTAAGCTTAGTGCCGATTCTTCAAAACGTTTAAAGAACATTGAAATATCTTCGTACTACATGTTTAATTATTCTATCCTTCACGACACTCCCAGTAAAGAATATAGATTATTTAAATGAAGTTAAAGTTTTATCTGTATAATTTAATAAACATATTTTGCTGCATTTCATCTTAAAAATGATATTGTCATCATATGTAAATACGCGCTTTATAAAGTGGCTCAGGTTGTGAGATATTATAACTGTAGTGCAAGTTTACAGTGAGGTGATTGTACTTATAAGTCCAAACAGTTCTACAAGGTGCAATTGATTGGCTGCATTTAAAGTTCTTGGGATTAAACTGTTTCTGAACCGCGAGGTCTGTACAGGAAAGGCTTTAAAACAGTTTGCAGTGGCTGAGACAGCGTGTCCTTGAAGCTGTATACCGATAATTCTCTTTCTGATCAGCTGCTGCTGTGATTCACACTCAGATACAGTGATATAAATACTCCGAGTGGTGCAGTGAGAGTAATATGGAAAAAGATGATCCGCTGTGGCAACTCCTAACGGGAGGAGCTGAAAGAAGAAGGTGCAGTGAGAGTAACAACGCTAAAGCAGTTATGGTATTTGGAATACTATGGCTGTTCCCTGGACCATTATATTGTTACGAGTTAATTACAATCAGATGCATTACACTAATAAACAATATGCGGTTAGTTTCTGTGTATTTATAAAGCCGCGTCAGGAAAATAATGAGTAATCACACAAGAACAGTACCATTGCTTTGACGCTGGGTGCCACCAGTTTGCAAAACCGAGCGGAGAACTTGCATACGACAAGGCATGAGGTACCGTGGAAAAGTGCGTGGCTTTACGCCAAGTGTAGGTTTTAATGTGGAAAAGTTCTTATGCAACATTTCTGTGCGTACGCACCGTTTATACATGAGGCCCCTGGTGTCCCTCACACACTTTACAAAGGTTAAAAGAGTAGCATAAAGTGTTTTTATTGAAAAAAAAATATATTGATTAACAGTAAGAAATGTTACAATTCAATTACACTGCTAGTACACCCCTCAGAGGCTGTGACATTCAGACCTCTGCCCAAAAGGCTTTAACTGACACCGCTCACATCTGTGTAATTATACTAAGGGCAGAACTGTGAAAAATGCACTACATCTCTCCCTGGTGGTGAAGGATAGAAGGCACAAAAAAATAAGAACCCTTTTTTATTTATCTATTTATTTATTCATTTACTGCTGCCTCGCAGTTAGGAGACCCATTTGGGTTCGCTTCCCGGGTCTTCCCTGCATGGAGTTTGCATGTTCTCCCCGTGTCGACATGGGTTTCCTCCCACAGTCCAAAGACATGCAGGTTAGGTGCATTGGTGATCCTAAATTGCCCCTAGTGCGTGCTTGATGTGTGTGTGTGTGTGTGTGTGTGTGCCCTGCGATGGGCTGGCACCCTGCCCAGGGTTTGTTTCCTGCCTTGCGTCCTGTGTTGGCTGGAATTGGTTCCAGCAGACCCCTGTGACCCTGTAGTTAGGATATATAGCGGGTTGGATAATGGATGGATGGATATATAGAGAGAGATTAATTCATTTTAAAGTGTTTTTACACTGAATTTATTTGGTATGGTTTTACCGAACTCTGGGGTGATTTCCCCAAACGTCTGATTCGTTTAGGTAGACGTGAACACGCAAATCGCACTTGGGTGTGGACTTAAACAATTGGACCAAAACCTTTGGAAAGGGTGGTCTTGGTGTGGTACCAAGCGAATCTTGGAGTGGATAACGAGGTATTCATGTGATCCAAAATGGGTCCAAACAAACTACATGAGATATAGTGCGATATTCATCAAATTGTGCAGGCTGCAGTAGTCAAACTTAACATCTACTGGTGCCTCTTACACTGCGCCATGGCGTGTGGTTTGTTTATTTGACAGAGGTTGGAGTAACTACATTCATAGCATTTGTAGTCTGAGTCCCATGTAAGACGCTTCGTCTCTGACGCTGACATATGAGGTTCGATCCCTGTGAGTGTTGCAGTGGAGTGTGTACGCCCGATGAGCCCAAATACGTGTTGCGTACTCTTTACATTATTTGACAGTAAACTATGTAACATTCTATGAAAGTAACCACCCATACAATCAGATCAGGAGTCAGACTACGAATGCTATGAAATATATATATATATATTTTCACATAGCACACATAGCAAAAGACTCATTGCCTCCAAGTGTAGAACCGAATGCCACAGGAATTCTTTTCTACCTGTGGCAATAAGACTGTATAATTCTTCCTCATTCTGTAGGTGATCCTTCTCATCATCACATGCTGCTATCTCATTTTTTTTTTATAGCATAAACAATAGCCACTTTTCATTACCACTTGCACTAATAAACTGTAATTTTATTATATCTATTATAGTTTTTTTTATAGTTGTTTGTTGCTTTGTACAAATTAGTTATATAGTTATAATACAAACTATTAGTTATAGTTATTTGATAATTTGTTATTCTGTTTATTTAGTTATTCTGTTTGCACTATTATTACTGATCTTTTTAACTCTTTAGTATCAATCCATCCATTATTCAACCCGCGATATCCCAACTACAGGGTCACGGGGGTCTGCTGGAGCCAATCCCAGCCAACACAGGGCACAAGGCAGGAACCAATCCTGGGCAGGGTGCCAACCCACCGCAAGACACACACCAAGCACACACTAGGGCCAATTTAGAATCGCCAGTCCACCTAACCTGCATGTCTTTGGACTGTGGGAGGAAACCCACGCAGACACGAGGAGAACATGCAAACCCCACGCAGGGAGGACCCGGGAAGCGAACCCGGGTCTCCTAACTGCGAGGCAGCAGCGCTACCCACTGTGCCACTATGCTGCACCTCTTTATTACCTTATCTTTATTCCTCTTGTTGCACTGAGCATGTATATGACAAAAGAATTTCCCTCGGGATAAATAAAGTTCTTATCTATCTATCTATCTATCTATCATATAGTGCCTTTCATATCTATCTATCTATCTATCATATAGTGCCTTTCATATCTATCTATCATATAGTGCCTTTCATATCTATCTATCTATCTATCATATAGTGCCTTTCCTATCTATCTATCTATCTATCATATAGTGCCTTTCATATCTATCTATCTATCTATCTTGTATATATATATATATATATATATATATATATATATATATATATATATATATAGTCAACACTAGAGGGCACTGTCGCTCCTCTAACCCAACAGACAGGCACTGTGGACACAAGTTAAAAGCACTAAGACTCATTTTATTCTTTATTTAAATTCTTCTCAGTGCCGTCCACCACCTTAGCCCCAATTAAATAAGCAACACTGCCTACAATTATTCTTTTTCTCTCACTCACTCTCTCACTTCCTTTCTTTCTTTTCTCCTCCACACCTCCCATCAAGCTTTGTCCACCTTCCACCCTGGGTTTAATGAGGTTGTTTTTCTATTATCTAACCAAGAAGTGTTTCTGCTCTTCTGCCCACATGACCTGCCTGCACTTCCGTTTCAGGCAGATACCTTATGTCCCATGGTTCATTCACAGCACCCAATAGGGCTGAGATACAGAACTCTAAGTCCCATGGTGCCCTGTGGGAATCCGGGGCACCGCTGTAAACCAGCGGAGCTGCCTTCTAGCGTCTTGGGGGAGGCACTGCCCTAACAAAGCTGTCTTCCCCCATCCTTCCATATCCGGGTCGTCCCGGGTGGTTTGAGCTGTCGGCCATCTCTTACAATATAAAGATAGTTCTAGAAATGATACGACCCTGTGTGTCTGCTTCTGTTAGAGTAGAGGCTCTGCCTACTTGGATGTTTCAAAACTTGGCTGCTGAAAGCCATTTGCACCCTACCTCTCTGGAGATCAAGTGCATTGGCTCCCATTTGGCAAGTGCCAGTTGGCTGCTGTGATGATTAATGCCATCTGCACCCTAGGTGACACATACAGGACCCTTTAGGAGAGCCTTCTTTTCAAAACTGCAGTGGGCACGCTTCCCCCAGGTGGCTGTAATTCACTTGCAGTTTCTACTTCGCCAGCATAATATGCCAGATGACCTAAAGAACCACAGAATCCATGCCAACCTCCAACCCTAGAAAAGCATGCCAGCCCCAATTAATCATTATAAAAAATGACAGTATGGGGACTAATAGCCTAATCAAAATTCATACGGTGGGCCGCTTTAGTTTTGGTATTTTTAGCTGCACAGCCGTGCACCTCAATATCTTTTGATAAACGCCCGCCATCGAGTTATTTTCTTCCACGGGAGGTTCACAGTCTCTTCCTCGGTTCTCATCGATCACAGCAGAGCCCTGCTTCCATTAATCAATATTTCTATTTTAGCTCATTGGAATGGATTTTTGCAAGCATATTTGTTGCTTAACACAATTACAGGATGCAATTGGATTTGTTTTCCTAGTGCTAAAAGCTCTGAATTCTTTAGTCTCGTTAGGGAAACAAGCAAGCAGGCCGGAATCGAATCAGCGAGAGGAGTCGGTGTGACGGAATTCAGTCTGATGCCCTTGAAAAGGAGATGCCATCTTGGGCACTTTTTATTGGGAGGCCTGTTTGGAACAAATGTCTTGCCTCCGTTTTTTTAGATATATTATTACATAAAAGAGTCTATTATGATTTCTTACAGTCTGTAACAATGTCATACAATATACTGCAGTCTATTACAATCTCAGACAATCGATCACAATATGTTACAATACTTTGTTGTCTCTTACTGTGTATTATCATCACTAACAATCTCATATGAACACATAACTCCAGTCCTCAAGTCCTTACACTGGCGCCCGGTTAAGTTTAGGGCAGATTTCAAAATCCTCCTTTTAACTTATAAAGCATTAAATGGCTGAGGTCCCGCATACTTGTCTGAACTTATCACGACTTACAAACCTGAGCGCACATTAAGATCTCAAGATGCCGGTCTGCTTCTGATTCCAAGGATTAATAAAAATAACAGTAGGAGGTCGAGCTTTTAGTTACAGGGCCCCTAAACTGTGGAGTGGTCTGCCTGCTACTATAAGAGATGCCCCTTCGGTCCCATCTTTCAAAGACTCACAATTTCAGTTTAGCACACCCTGACTAGAGCTGCTGATTAACTGTACAGACTGCATCTCTGTTGTCAGTCATTGGCACTAAAACATAAGTAACATGATAGTTAGAATTTGATACTGACCCTCACCTATTCTGTTTCTCTTCTTGGTACTCAAATGTGGCACTTGATGCCACGGCCCACCTGCCAAGTTGTTATGCCTGCCTAAAGTAAAGTCATCCCTGATGGAGGATCGCAGGAATCAATGGAAAGAGGGGTCCTTTCATCAGATTAGCGCAATTTCAGCTCTGGAATGGCCAAATGGGGGTGGCAGCTTGATGGATGAGGTCTCCAGGACTCTAAACAAATCCAAATCATATTATGGGATATCAACAACTGTTAAATTCTTCTACATACTTCTAGAATGTTTATGTATATACTGTATTGAGGATTTGTTCTGTTCTGTGTATTGTGTTTTATTGTATTGACCCCCCTTCTTTTTGACACCCACTGCATGCCCTACCTACCTGGAAAGGGGTCTCTCTTTGAACTGCCTTTCCATAGGTTCCTTCCATTTTTTTCCCTACTGGAGTTTTATTGGGAGTTTGTTACTTGTCTTCTTAGAGAGTCAAGGCTGGAGGGCTGTCAAGAGGCAGGGCCTGTTAAAGCCCATTATGGCACTCCTTGTGTGATTTTGGGCTAGACAAAAATAAATTGTATTGTATTGTATACAATCTGCTGTGATCTCTTATTATCCCTTACAATCTCCAATAGTCTCATACAATCTCATAAAATCTATTGCAATGTTGTACAGTCTTTCCATCCCTCCATCCATTATTCAACCTGCCATATCCTAACTACAGGGTCACGGGGGTCAGCTGGAGCCAATCCCAGCCACAGGGCGCAAGGCAGGAAACAAACCCCGGGCAGGGCGCCAGCCCACCGCAGTGTACAGTCTTTAATGATCTGGAAAAATCTCATAGAGTCTATTAAAATCTACTACATTTTTTTTTAGAATACATTAAAATCTCTAACAGTCTCATATAATCTCTTACAATCTATTATGCTCTCTAACAATGTCATACTATTTATTACAAATCTTGCATTAGATTGCAATCTCTTACAATCTACTGTAATCTCTAAAAGTCTCACATAATCTTTTGCAATCTCTTACAATCTCATACAAGCTATTGCAATCAACTGTACTACAGCATACTATGATCTCTAGCAGTCTCATATAATATATTGCAATCTGTTATGATCTGTAACAATCTCTTACAATCTTTTGAAATCTTACACTCTCTGTTATGATCGTAAACGTTCTTTTACAATCTATTGCAATCTGTTAAAACTATAATGATCTTTAATAGTCCCACAATCTAATAAATCTATAATGATCTCTAACAATCTCTTACAATCTATTGCAAGTTAATACAATCTTTATTGATCTGTAACAAACTTTTACAATGTATAATGATCTCTCAGTCCCATATAATCAATTGCAATCTCTAACAATCGATTAGGCCTATAATGATCTCTAACAGTCCCACAATGTAATATAGTCTATAATGATCTGTAATAATCTCTTACAATCTATTATGCTCTCTAACAATGTCTTACTATACAGTATTCTGAAATCTCTTACAATCTATTGTGATGTAATACAATTAACAGTAACATTCTCTTACAATCTATTACAATCAATAGTGATCTCTAGCAGTCTCATATAATATATTGAAATCTCTTACAATCTGTAATGATCTGTAACAATCTCTTACAGTGTACTGAAATCTCTTGCAATCTATTATGCTCTCCAGCAATCTCTTACAATCAGTTGTGATGTAATGCAATCAATCATGAATTGTAACAGTCTCTTACAATCTATTACAATCAATAATAATATCTAACAATCCCATATATCTATTGCAACCTCTTACAATCTATTATGATCTATAATGATGTCATACAATCTATTGCAATCTCGTACAATCTGTAATGCTCCCTAACAATCTCTCACAATCTATTGCAATCTAATGCAATCTAGATAGATAGATAGATAGATAGATAGATAGATAGATAGATAGATAGATAGATAGATAGAAGTGAAAGGCACTATATCAATAGAGAGATAGATAGATAGATATGTAAGGCACTATAGATAGATAGATAGATAGATAGATAGAAAATTTATTAATCCCAAGGGGAAATTCACATAATCCAGCAGCAGTATACAATGACCAGTAGCAATCTTTTCCAATTTTCTGAAATCTCTTACAATCTGTTATGCAATCTAAATATCTCTTACAGTCTATTGTGATCTAATGCAGCATTTCTCAACCTTTAAGTATTTACGACCCGAGTTTTTATAACAGTTTTAATAGCATCCCCCTAACGTTTTTTATGAAACCTTAATAAAATGTATTCCTATATTTTTTGCTGCTGATACACCGCAAGTTTCATTATACCTACTTAACTTTTATCGACATTTATCTAACTCTATATTTATTTTTCTATTATCATAATGTAGTTTACGTTAATTTGTTTTGTTTTCAATAGATGTATTTTTCATATTTTTGATACTTGTTTTCTTTTTTTCAAATCCTTTTATGTTACTTCGCCCCACAGGTTGAGAACCGCTGATCTAATACAATCTACAGTATAATGATCTCTAACAGTTTCTTACAATCAATAATGATCTCTAACAATCCCATATAGTCTATTACAGCTTCTTACAATCTATTATGGTCTATAACAATCTCATACAATATATTGCAATCTCTTAGTCTATTAAGATCTCTAACAATCTCATATAAGCAATTGCAACCTCTTATCTTTTTCAATCTTTTTCAAACTTTAATAGACTAAAATAATTTCCCCTTGGGATTAATAAAGTATCTATCTATCTATATATTATATAGTGCCTTTCACATCTATCTATCTATTATATAATGCCTTTCACTTCTATCTATCTATCTATCAATCATTATATAGTGCCTTTCATATCCTATCTATCTATCTATCTATTATATAGTGCCTTTCACATCTATCTATCTATCTATTATATAATGCCTTTCACATCTATCTATCTATCTATCTATCTATTATATAGTGCCTTTCATATCTATCTATCTATCTATCTATCTATTATATAGTGCCTTTCACATCTATCTATCTATCTATCTATTACATTACAATACAATTTATTTTTGTATAGGCCAAAATCACACAAGAAGTGCCGCAATGGGCTTTAACAGACCCTGCCTCTTGACAGCCCCCCAGCCTTGACTCTCTGAGAAGACAAGGAAAAACTCCCAATAAAAACCTTGTAGGGAAAAATGGAAGAAACCTTGGGAAAGGCAGTTCAAAGAGTGACCCCTTTCCAGGTAGGTTGGGCGTGCAGTGGGTGTCAAAAGTAGGGGGTCAATACAATACAATACACAGAACAGAACAATTCCTTAATACAGCATAATAATAAAAATTTTAGAAGTACGGTTTAACAGCAGATGATATCTATCTATCTATCAATCATATAGTGCCTTTCATATCTATCTATCTATCTATCTATCTATCTATCTATCTATCTAATCTTTTACAATCTCTTACATTTAATTGCAATTTTCTGCAATCATTTGCAATCTATTGTGACCTCTACCAATCTCATACAATGTACTGTAATCCCTCATAGTTTATTACAATCTAATATACAATCTTATAATCACATATATTCCATTGCAAACACTTACAATCTATTAGCATCTTTAACATTTTAATCCAGTCTGTTACAAACTCTTAAATTCTATTGCAATTGCTTACAATCTCATATAATCTATTACAATCATGGTCAGGCCCTGTTCCTTTAAATTTAGGGTCTTTTCCATACGTTTATGTATGGGGTCGGTATGGTTGGGCTCTTTCCTTCTTTGTCCTTGTTCCTTTCATTCTCACAGACTATCCAGGACAGAGTAGTCCTTGACTAGGCTGCCGATGTTCCTGCAGCAGCCCTCGAGTTTCTTCCTATCTTTGCTCAGTACAAGGGGGTTCCCGGTGACTCAAAGGGCTTCGTCTGTGCGGCACATGGCAGGCCGTGCCTCGATTGCGGCTTCCATTCTCAGTGGATACCTGTGAATACTCTGTAGAGCACTAAGTGGTGTGAGACATTGTCTGCGGGTGCCAACTTTTCTGCTTCTTGTTCCTGGACGTCCACAAGAGGTGCAGTGGACTTCAATCCGGCAGGACGTGCCACTGACAAGGTTTGTCTCTGTGTGATTTCCTGGCGTGCATGAACGAATGGAACAGCAAGCCCATGGCCATCCATGCCAAGTCCTCATGTCTGTTGGTGAGTTCATCGGAGACTGCTGTGCATTTTCTCTTATTATTTTGCATTCATTTTGTACTTATATAGTGCCTTTTGATACAGCGCATTAACAGATTGAAGCAGCAGTGAGTTAACTTTTTACCTAATGTTTCAAAAACTGATGATCTTTATGATTCATTTTCAGCTCATTTTGAAACCACAAAGAATTTGAAGCAACATATACTGCCAAATTAAAGAGTCAGACGTGCTACATTAATCAAACATCCCCGTCCTTTGTTTAGGACCAGTCAGATTCCTTTAACTCAATATTGCTGAATAACTGTAATTAAAAGTCAAGGCTGAAAGTGTGACTTAATCATCCATTGTCCATGAGCCCCCTTGTGTGAAGGTCACAAGGGCTCTTAATGACCCTATCTGTATAATCAGCTCAATGCCAAGGTTTAGTGGACACCGGAAAAAAGAGGACATTGGCTCCCTGTGTCTGTGTCACCTTCATTAAGTATCGTCAGTGAAGACCACTTCTGTTTGCAAGATTTGATTCCGGTTGCCAGCTCAAGATTTATCTTGGCACTACGTTCCCCCAGACGACCATGGCTGGGGTAGCTGGGAGCATCCCGTCCAGGTCCACCACGTCACTGGATCTGATTAGCTTGGAGGTAGTCTTTGGCTTCCATAGATCCAGTTTGACTCCCTCCAGTATGTGCTCCCTGATAAATGGGGCAACTTCTGTTTAGAACCACTGGGTGTCCCACTTGTCCAACCTGAGCCTTTTGCAAATAAGTTGGACATGGAGTTTCTAGCAGAGCTGTTGCTGTAGTCCACCAGAGTCCTGCAGATGCAGATACAGGCAAAGATGGCCCTCAGCATTGACCCTGTCCATTCTGACCACCTAATCATGCCCTGTCTCTAATTGGCTCTCTCACTCCTTCACCACCAATGGGGGGGCATACTGGAGCAAAAATGGCTGTCATCATTTTATCCTGATGAATGTTTTATATTGATGGTGGTTGAAGTGGCTCCTCACTGACTATGTAAAGGACTTTGACTGCCTAGAAAATCAATACGTAACTGTAACTGTCATAGGGGACAGGCGGGCAACCTGGTCGGAGAGAAGAATGCTTTCTTGCCCAGCCAGGAGGCCATAATGGTTGGACAGTGGGAGTGGAGACATAACTCAGAAGGAACACCTTCATTCCAGCTAGTAATAAGGAATGATGGATTGACTGGGTGAAGGTGGATATTGGGAACAGTTCATTCCCCAGCACAGAAGGTGGCAGTGTTTCCCTGTGCTGAAACCAATCAGGACCCCCACAGAGCTGCAAGGGAATTGATGTGTGGAAGTTATCCGCAGTTGGGATTCTTGGGAACCACCAGAGGGAGGAAAACACTTGTTACCACGTGACCTAGAAGTGCTCCCGACGTGCAGTGTAGGATCACTGGAAACATTCCCAGGTCTAACTTTAAAACTGAGCCCACCGACTCACCTTAGAGGGCAGGAAGTTATATTCTCCATTTATATTTTGATAAAGTCCACGTGTTATCTTGCAAAAATTTAGCTGAATACTGTAATGAGAAAATCCGGTATATGTTAACATTATTTTTATTAAATTTGCCCGCAAGATTATACAGTCCACACATACCGGTAGCAGCATTTGACGTAACGTGGGGTTGGTCAGCCGTATGGGTCCCACACACCCCTAAGGCCACCTCTCTATCTATCTATCTATTAAATAGTGCCTTTCATATCTATCTATCTATCTATCTATTTATTATATAGTGCCTTTCATTTATCTATCTATCTATCATATAGTGCCTTTCATTTATCTATCTATCTATCTATCTATCGTATAGTGCCTTTCATATCTATCTATCTATTTATTATATAGTGCCTTTTATATCTATCTATCTATCTATTTATTATATAGTGCCTTTCATATCTATCTATCTATCTATCTATCGTATAGTGCCTTTCATATCTATCTATCTATCTATTTATTATATAGTGCCTTTCATATCTATCTATCTATCTATCTATCATATAGTGCCTTTCATATCTATCTATCTATCTATCTATCATATAGTGCCTTTCATATCTATCTATCTATCACATAGTGCCTTTCATATCTATCTATCTATCTATCATATAGTGTCTTTCATATCTATGTATCTATCTATCTATCTATCTATCTATCATATAATGCCTTTCATATCTATCTATCTATCTGTCTATTTATCTATCTATCTATCTATTATATAGTGCCTTTCATATCTATCTACCTATCTATCTATTTTATAGTCCACCTCAGGATCTATCAAAGGTGCCAGCAGAAACCCGCCTGTTGCTGACGTTCAGCTGTGGGATCAGATTAGTAGCTTCCTGACACTTTCTTTTTTCTTTTTCTTAATTTCCTTTATCTAATAGATTTTCTTTGCTACTGCTTTTCCTGTAACTCCTTTGAGAAAAACAAAGGAAAGGTGAACTGTTGCTGCTTGATAATGAAGCTACTGCATGTGGTGTTAATGCAGGTTGCAGCCGCAAACTCGGGCAAGTGTGCTCATGTTTCTACTAATTAGCATAAAGCCTTGTCCTGAATAAATGCGCATTTATTATTTCTATCACATTAGCATAAGAGCCTTGTCTGACGAAAGATACTTCATCTTCCTAACACAATTGAATTGCCCAGTTTCTCAATTTAATTTTGTAGCTGCGTTTTGTCCCTTTAAATATAGTTCTCTTCCTTGTGGGTGGATATCCAGGAGGTGGGGACACCCTGACATCACCATGTCTGAGCCCTCCCTCAAGCTATTTAAATTGAGTGAGAAGGCTCAGGAATTGGGTGTCATACTTTTGTTGGAGTTTTTTTTTATAAGTATTGTTTTTTGTTGGAGATTTTTGATTTTTAAGTATTTCTCTCTTTCCTTTAACTCTTGCAGGGCGGATGTCGACTTTTGTCAAAAGGACAGTGGTAATCGACTGTAAAGTCGAAACAATCTGCTGTTATGTTTTAGTTGGACTCTCTTTGCTAGAAGGGAAGTTAGCTTCATTGGTTTGACCAAGAATTCCTGCGCTCGTGTGAGTAGCGAGGAGCAAATAATATGTCACACACGTGCAAGTAGGAGACAACTGACCAGGGTGTGGCGTGGTGCGCTAACTGTCTTTCTCGATCCCTTACAGACTATTCTCATGAAATCCCTCAGGGTTTCAGCACCTTAGATGATGTCACTTTTGGCTCAGACACCTTTGATGATGTCACTTACGGTCCCGCCTCTGATGATGTCATTTCCTCCACTGGCCTTTAAAGCAGCTATGTTGTCTCTATACCATTGGTTCAATTGTGGACTCCGATCTGTAAACATCTATTGTTGTTTTTCAATCCGTTTTACAGCCAGGACAAAATATACAGGTGGCTGTCCCAAACCTTCACAATGTCTTGGTGTGATACTTGTGACAAATTGCAAAAATGGGATCGACATCTGGTAAGAGATTGAAGCGAATGTGTAAAGTGAAATACTCCATGGACGACGTTTTGCATATTATCGCTGAATTGGACTCTGAATTGTTGGACTCTGATTTCGGATACAAGTGATCGAAAATGAATGTGATGTACCAGCTGATCAACAGGTGAGCGTAGCTGACGCTCCTACGGCAACATTCACCTGTCACTTACAATGACAAGAGGTACAAACCAGATTGCAATGCAGTGCCATCGTGACCACTGACCCTGCCCACTGAAGACAGCCTGGCGCTCAGCCTGATATACATTCCTGGCAAACTGGAGGCCACAGCACACAGCAACAGACATTTTATGTGGCTCTCTAAATGAAATGATTGCTTTGTGTGACTTTTTACAAAACTGTGTTTTTCTTTTGGAAAAAATCTTCAGCCTTTAAAGAGTGAATGATTCTGATTTTTGGATATCATACTGGGACTTGTTTGCTGTGGATTGCCTTTTCGGTATCTCTGTTTTGCCTGTTTTTGCTCTTTGGAACCTTTCTTTGCACTTAGCTATTTTGGTACTAAATCTGACATTCGTAAAGATTCTTCATTCGATCTGTTACTACAAGCCGAGGGTTTACCGTCATCCCTCCTCTTAATGGACTTTTTATATATGTCTTGGTAATATTTATAGTAATTTTGCCAGCTTCCCATTTTTGGGCCTGCTCCAGTTGACGCCATCAGATAGTATTTGGGGCTTAGCTGGGTTAAGGTGTGGCTCTGCTGGACCTGCCTGGGGTGTGACGGGGGGCTCACACCTATTTTACCTTTCAGGAAACTCCGATTTTTGACTTTCACAGATCTAGCATCCCAGATTTGAATCTCAGGCTTGGTCGCTGTCTATTGGGAGTTAACACATTCTTTCCTAGTCTTTGTGCGTTTTCCTCGGCAGTATCCTGGTTTTCCAGCTGAATTCCCATAGATACTGTATGTTGGTTAAAGTGGCCATTTCATCAAATTTAGGCCTGGTTTGAATGACTGCGAGTTTTATTGTGGAACAGTTTTGGGATGACCTCTCTACAAACATATGCCACTACTAGGAGGACTCAGTGAGCCTCAAGTGTCTTCATGTGTAGACACTTTTTTTCTGCAGACCCACCATTATATGTGACCATCAAGAACTCTGTGCTCTATTTATGTTTTTACTCATTTGAAAGGAGACGCAGCCCACAAGCCCAAAGCACATGCACCCTGGACTTGAGTCTGACTTCACTCAGAAACAAAGTCTACTGTGACCCTTCTCTCTATAGCAGGCATCTCTGATCTGTCCTTCCACAGATTGAGAGAATACAGCAATAAGGTAAGTAGGGGGTTAGATTTACATACTTTATTTAGTCCGGTGCAGGCAGGGCAGAGTGAGTGGAGAAGAGTGTCAGGAGTGATTTGTGACAGCAAGAGTGAAAGGGAGGGTCTACAGGATGGCAGTGAGATCAGCTGTGTTACATGGGCTGGAGACGGTGGTACAGGAAACAGAGCTGGAGGTGGCAGAGTTAAAGATGTTAAGGATTAGAAATGAGGACATTAGAGAGTCAGGTCAGGTGGGATGGTTTGGAGACGAAGTCAGAGAGGCGAGATTGTGTTGGTTTGGACATGTGCAGAGGAGAAATACTGGGTGTATTGGGTGAAGGGTGCTAAGGATAGAGCTGCCAGGGAAGAGGAGAAGAGGAAAGCCTAAGAGAAGTTTTATGGATGTGGTGAGAGAGGACATGGAGGTGATGGGTGTTACAGAGCAAGATGACGAGGACAGAAAGATATGGGAGAAGATGATCTGCTGTGGCAACCCCGAACGGGAGCAGCCAAAAAAAGAAGACGACTACGTGACAGTATGTTGATATCTTAATTTTATATGATTTTCATAACACAGTTTGGCTGACATTTTATCATCACTGGTGCTGGTAGTCTAATGTATTGTCAGACATGGTGTCTCTCTCTCTCTCTCGCTCCCTCACTTCAGGTGTACTGGACACCATCTCCTTCCTTGGCTGCCTTCCAGTTCTGCTGCTGCCGCTGCTCTGCTCTTTAATGGCTCCATTCATGCAGCTCCGATGATGTATTCTCTGCCTTGTCCTTTGCCTCCACATTCATGACATAAGCTTCAACTCACACAACTCATTTAGGGTCAGTGGAAATGTAATCTGTCATCATTTTCACCAACTCTGTGAATTGATCCAAGCAAGAATTCTTCCCAAGACTTACTATTTGCCACAAATTTAGGCCTGTGGATTTAAATAGAGGAGTAGCTCTGGGAAGTGCTGCTCTTTAGGTCATCTGCCTCTCTCTCTCCCTCTCTTACCCTCAAGCTCTCCACCTCTTCTGACAGTATTGCTCTCTCTCTCTCCCTCTCCTAGACCCCACCCCATCTAAGAGCAGCTCTCTTTTCTCTCTCTCTCTCTCTTTCTGGCTCCACCCATCCAGCATCTCATTTTTTCAGGCTCCACCTCTCCTGACAGCATCTCTCTTTTTCTCAGGCTCCACCTCTTCTAAGACCATCTTTCTCTCTCTCTCTCTCTGTTGCTCTCTCTTTGTCTTTCTTTCTCTCTTGCTCCACCCATCCAGCAACTCAGATTTTTCAGGCTCCACCCCTTCGGAGAATATCCCATTCTCCCTGTTTCTCTCTGAGACTCCACCCCATGTGAGAGCATCAGGCTCCACCCCTTCTGGCAGTATCTAATTCTCCCTCTTTCTCTCTGAGGCTCCACCCCTTCTGACAGTATCTCTTTCCCTCTTTCTCTCTCTGGCTCCACTCATCCAGCATCTAATTTTTGTCTGGCTTCTTCTCTTCTGACACATCTGATTCTCTTTCCACCTCTCTCTCTCTCTACATATTATATATATATATGTATATATATATATATATATATATTACGGGCTGTTAGTGTTGTGTGTGTGAGTGTGTGCTCCTGAGGTAGCCTCGGCACACATCTTATTTAAAAAAAACAAAATTCCTTCATTCTCCTCTCTCTCTCTCTCTTTCTCTCTCTCTGTCTCTCTTTCTCTGGCTCCACCCATCCAGCATCTCCTTATTGTCCTAGGCTCCACCTTTTCTGACAGCATCTCTCTCTCACTCTCATATCTTTCATACGTATGTTCCGCTTCTTCTAACAGTGTCTCTTTCTCTCTCTTTTTCTCTCCCTATCGCTCTCTTTCTCAGACTCCGCCTCTTCTAACAGCGTCTCACTCAGACTCCGCCTTTTCTAACAATCACAAGTTAGAGGAAGCACATTTCAAAGGCTCAGTTCGCACCACTGATTTGGTGCTTTGGCATGTAATCCTGTGCAACACATTTCACCCATCCAGAAAAATTATAAGAAAAAAATAATATGGTATTTGTAGAGCAACTGTGTGAGGCTAATCTGCTCCTGAAAACCCATCTGTAAGGAACATTTTTCATAGTGCAAACATCTGTTTGCAATTAGTTCAAGTAGTAAAATGTAAGCGTACACCAGCCCCCAAAAAAGACACCCGTTTCTCCTCAAATAACCAAAAAATAAATGAAATTTGACAGAATTAGTTTAATAAGAACTGGACTCATCAAAGCAAACATTACAAAACTCTCAACAGAAGTGCCCGGAGCTCTGGGCTTGTCCGCAAACAAACGGGTGTTAATGTAGTGAACTGCATGGCGCCCCCCATCTGGACAGCACTTAATGTTCCCTTCATGCTAGTGTCCACACTGAGCCTAAGATGTTTGTCATTTATATTCATTATGTGCAGTTCACGATTGCAGGGGATCACATCCCATGTAGGTACTATGAAGGGCAAGTACCCTCTCTGGATGGGATGCCAGCCCAAGCATTTCTTAATTTTTTTTCAAAATAATTTTTACTCTGTGAACATTTGAGCCCTGTTTACAATACTGTGTATGCCTGTTCTTATGCTCATTGATGGATTTTGTCTTTTCATTTTATTAAGTGCTTTGTGGCATTGATGATCCTCACTGTGAAATGCTCAAGCATTGCTATCTATGTTAAGAATTATTTTAAGTAACAACTAGCAGATCACCTCCAGTCTGCTCATTCCACTCTACTTTTACTGATGAAAGGCGCTATATAATACAAGCATTACAATCTATGTTTAGAATTATGATAAATAGCAACTGGCCAATAACCTCCACCCTGCCTGTCCTACTTTTACTGATGAAAGGCGCTACTTTATTTTTACTGAAGAAAGGTGCTATATAATACTACTGTCTATATTAAAATTATAATAAATAGTAGCTGGCTGATAATCTTGAGCCTGCTAGACTCACTTTACTTTAACTGATAAAAGGCAATATATAATACAAGCTTTACAATCTACGTGAAGAATTATGTTAAATAACAGCTATCTGATAACCTTCAGCCTGCCAGGCCCACTTTTCTTTTACTAACAAAAGGAACTATATAATCCAAGCATTATGGTCGATTTTCAAAATTATGATAAATAGCAACTGACCAATAACCTCCTCCCTGCCTGTCCTACCTTTACTGGTGAAAGGCGCTATATAATCCATTATGAATAATGTTCAATAACAGCTGGCTGATAAGCTGCAGTCTGCCTGTCTCACTTTACTTTAACAGATGAAAGGTGCTATATAATAAAAGTAGTGCAATCTATATCTGGAATTATGATAAATAACAACTGGCCAATAACCGCCACCCTGCCTGTCCTAATTTTACTGATGATAGGCGCTATATAATCTATTAAGAATTATGTTAAATAACAGATATCTGATAACCTTCAGCCTGCCAGTCCCACTTTTCTTTTACTAGCAAAAGGCACTATATAATCCAAGCACTACTGTCTATATTAAAAATGATGATAAATAACAACTGGCCAATACCCTCCACTAAATCTGTCGTAACTTTGCTGGTGAAAGGTGCTATATAATCCATTAAGAATAATGTTCAGCAACAGCTGGCCTGCCTGTCCCACTTTACTTTAACAGATGAAAGGCGCTATATAATACAAGTATTACAATCTATATTTGGAATTATGATAAATAGCAACTGGCCAATAACTTCCTCCCTGCCTGTCCTACCTTTATTCGTGAAAGGCGCTATATAATCCATTATGAATAATGTTCAATAACAGCTGGCTGATAAGCTGCAGTCTGACTGTCTCACTTTACTTTAACAGATGAAAGGCGCTATATAATACAAGTATTACAATCTATATTTGGAATTATGATAAATAACAACTGGCCAATAACCTCCACCCTACTGGTCGTACCTTTACTGACGAAAGGCACTATATAATCCATTAAGAATAATGTTCATCAACAGCTGGCCAATAACCTCCACCCTGACTGTCCTAATTTTACTGGTGAAAGGCGCTATATAATCCTTTAAAAATAATGTTCAATAACAGCTGGCCTGCCTGTCACATTTTACTTTAACAGATGAAAGGCACTATATAATACAAGTATTACAATCTATATTTGGAATTATGATAAATAACAACTGGCCAATACCTTCCACCCTACCTGTTGTACCTTTACTGATGAAAGGCACTATATATTCCATTAAGAATAATGTTCAGCAACATCTGGCTGATAACCTCCAGCCTGCCTGCTTCACTCTTCTTTTATTGGTGAAAGGCACTATATAATCCAAGCATTACTGTCTACATTAAAATGATAATAAATAACAACGGGCCAATAACCTCCACCCTACTGGTTATACCTTTACTGGTGAAAGGCGCTATATAATCCTTTAAGAATAATGTTCAATAACAGCTGGCCTGCCTGTGCCACTTTACTTTGTCATTCACCCCAACGTTTACCAAAGCAGCTCAGTTTCCTTTCATCTCTGCTCCTTCTGTTCGACACACAGAGCACTTTCCATGGCGTCAGAATGGCTGCACTGATTTTTTGCACAGCACAAGGTCGCCGACTCCACAACAGCCCCCAGATCTTTAAGCTTTCCCGACGTCGCCGCGAGGACTGTTGACACAAGTGGCTTTGACAGAACAACACGCAGACAGCACGGAGACAACGGGCGCCCGCAGAGAGAAAAGTTACTGGCAGAAAACTGAATGTTAAGGTTTTCACATGCAGAAATACTCTTTGTGAAGATTAATATAAATATATATATTTGGACTTTAGTGGTTTCAGTGTGTTTTAAGAGTCTAAAGAGAGTACAACATCATGAAGCAATGGATGTTAAAATTCTATACTTGGAAAATGAGGGGCATCTAGTGGGCATCATGCCACAGCACCTTAATGGTGTAAAAGTTACATTCTAGCACATTTTTGGAGGGGTGGCCAACTAAAAGTCTCAGTAAAAAATAAAAGCATTATTAAACCTGTTTAATCCAGTTCAGGGTTAGGGGCAGAGCAGATCATGGCAGCACTGGGCACAAGGAAGGGACAATCCTGAGGCATCCGAATTTAAAATTTGGTAAACCCAGCCACAGGGGATGCACAAACCAGTGTGTTTCTTCGCGCCGGACCCAAGCCCCGATAAATGGGGAGGGTTATGTCAGGAAGGGCGTCCAGTGTAAAATTTTGCCAAATCAATATGTGGACAACAATACAAATCTCCATACTGGATTGGTCGAGGCCCGTGTTAACAACGACCGCCAACAGTACTGTTAGTCAACAGGGTGCTGGCAGAAATTGGGCTACTGTTGGCCGAAGAAGAAGGTGAAGAAGATGGGGGAGACGTGTGAGGAGGCAGGAGGAGAGGAGGAAGGTGAAGAGAGCGGAACTGAGGGTAGGAACTCTAAATGTTGGCAGTATGACTGGTAAGGGGAGAGAGTTAGCAGATATGATGGAGAGAAGGAAGGTTGACATATTGTGCGTGAAGAGACTAAATGGAAGGGGAGTAAGGCCTGGTGGATCAGAGAAGGATTCAAATTGTTCTATCATGGTGTGGATGGGAGGAGAAATGGAGTAGGAGTTATTCTGAAGGAACAGCACGTCAAGAGGTGAAAAGAGTGTCAGACAGAGTGAGGATTATGAAGCTGGAAACTGAAGGTATGATGATGAATGTTGTTAGTGCATAAGCACCGTAAGTTGGGTGTGCAATGGGTGAGAAAGAAGATTTCTGGAGTGAGTTGGATGAAGTGATGGAAAGAAAGTGGTGATTGGAGAGGATTTCAATGGGCATGTTAGTGAAGGGAACAATGGAGACGAGGAGGTGATGGGTAGATATGGTGACAAGGACAGGAATGAAGAAGGTCAGAGGAAAGTGGATTTTTCCAAAAGGATGGGCATGGCTGTGGTAATTACGTGTTTTAAGAAGAGGGAGGAACACAAGGTGACGTACAAGAGTGGAGGAAGATGCAAACAGGTAGATGACATCGTATATAGAAGAGCCGATCTGAAGGAGATTAAAGACTGCAAAGTGGTGGCAGAGGAAAGTGTAGTTAAGCAGCATAGGATGGTGGTCTGTAGGATGATGTTGGAGATCGAGAAGAGGAAACGAGTGAGGGCAGAGCCAAGGATCAAATGGTGGAAGTGGAAAAAGGAAGACTGCAAGGTTGAGTTTAGGGAGAAGGTGAGACAGGCACTGGGTTTCAGTGAAGAGTTACCAGACAGAAGGGAAACTACAGCAGATGTAATAAGGGTGACAGCAAGAAGGGTGCTTGGTGTGACATCTGGAAAGAGGAAGGAGGAAAAGGAAACCTGGCGGTGGAATGAGGAAATACAGGAGAGTATAGAGAGGAAGAGGATAGTGAAGAAGAAGTGGGATAGTCAGAGAGATTCGAAAGGTAGACAAGAGTACAAGGAGATAAGGCGCAAGGTGAAGAGAGAGGTGGCGAAGGCTACAGAAAAGGTGTATGATGAGTTGTATGAGAGGCTGGACACTAAGGAGGGAGAAAAGGACTGGTGGGCTACAGAGAGGGGCCGATAAAGGATAAAGATGGAAACGTACTCACAAGTGAAGATAGTGTGTTGGGCAGATGGAAAGAGTACTTTGAGAGGCTGATGAATGAAGAGAACAAGAGAGAGAAGAGGTTGGATGATGTGGACATAGTGAATCAGGAAGTGCAACGGATTAGCAAGGAGGAAGTAAGGACAGTGATGAAGAGGATGAAAAATGGAAAGACCGTTGGTCCAGATGACATACCTGTGGAAGCATGGAGGTGTTTAGGAGAGATGGCAGTGGAGTTTTTAACCAGATTGTTTAATGGAATCTGAGAGGATGATGAGGAGTGGAGAAGAAGTTTACTGGTGGGCCGATATTTAAGAATAAGGGGGATGTGCAGGACTGCAGTAACTACAGGGAGATAAAATTGATGAGCCACAGCATGAAGTTATGGGAAAGAGTAGTGGAAGCTCAGATAAGAAGTGAGGTGATTATTAGTGAGCAGCGGGATCGTGTCATACCAAGAAAGAGCACCACAGATGAGATGTTTGCTCTGAGGATGTTGATGGAGAAGTTTAGAGAAGACCAGAAGGAGTAGCATTCCGTCTTTGTAGACCTGGAGAAAGCAGATGACAGGGTGAGGAGAAAGGAGTTGTGGTATTGTATGAGGAAGTTGGAAGTGGTGGAGAAGTACATAAGAGTTGTACAGGATATGTACAAGGGAAGAGTGACAGTGGTGAGGTCTGCGGTAGGAGTGACGGAGGTGGGATTACATCAGGGATCTGCTCTGAGCCCTTTCTTATTAGTAATGGTGATGGACAGGTGCACAGACGAGATTAGACAGGAGTCCCCGTGGACTGTGATGTTTGCTGATGACATTGTGATCTGTAGCGATAGTAGGGAGCAGGTTGAGGAAACCCTGGAGAGCTGGAGATATGAGAGGAGAGGAATGAAGGTCAGTAGGACCATCATGACAGAATACATGTGTGTAAATGAGAGGAAGGTCAGTGGAATGGTGAGGATGAGGGAGTAGAGATGGCGAAGGTGGATGAGTTTAAATACTTGGGATGAACAGTACAGAGTAATGGGGATTGTGGAAGAGACGCGAAGAAGAGAGTGCAGGCAGGGTGGAGAAGAGTGTCAGGAGTGATTTGTGACAGACGGGTATCAGCAAGAGTGAAATGGAAGGTCTACATGACGGTAGTGAGACCAGCTATGGTATATGGGTTGGAGACAGTGGCACAGGAGACAGAGCTGGAGTTGGCAGAGTTAAAGATGCTAAGATTTGCATTGGGTGTGACAAGGATGGACATGATTAGAAATGAGGACATTAGAGGGTCCGCTCAAGTTGGACGGTTGGGAAACAAAGTCAGAGAGGCGAGATGGTGTTTCTTTGGACATGTGCAGAGGAGAGATGTTGAGTATATTGGGTGAAGGGTGCTAAGGATAGAGCTGCCAGGGAAGAGGAGAAGAGGAAGGCCTAAGAGAAGGTTTATTGGTGTGATGAAAGAGGACATGAAGGTGACGGGTGTGACAGAGCAAGATGACGAGGACAGAAAGATATGGAAGAAGATGATCAGCTGTGGCAACTCCTAACAGGCGCAGCCGAAAAAAGAAGAAGACAATTTCAGTCCAATTTTTATGTCAATAATACAAATGGAGGGAATTGAACTGTAAAATGAGTGCCAGTACATTGAGGGGCAAGCACACTCTAGCTGGCAGAGTCACTCAGTCCAATAGGTGACATAGGCAGCCACCTGGAGCTCTGTCATCAGAGCTAAAGGGGCAAACACTAAGGGGCACACATTCCCTAAAGGCCGCGGTATGCACAAAAAGTGGTGCCATTTGTGCTACTGAAGGGGCACACGCACGGGACACTGAAGGGTTTGTTGAATTATAATTCAAAATACTCACTCTTTATACAGCAAGGGGCGCAATACCCCTTAAAGTCTAAAGTGTTAACACAAATGGGCGGCGGTTTGTGCTGCCTAAGTGGTTCGCGCTCCAGACGCCAAGTGAACCCCCAACCCATGGGTCGTCGAACTCTGATGATACTGAGTAGGCGCCGTTACCCGCCGGGTGATAATTTATGAAAGCAAAAGTTTGTGAGCTTAAAATGCAGGGAACTAACTATAAAAGGAGTGCCAGTACATTGCAGGGCGCAGTCACGCACACAGTAGCTGACAGAACTGGGCAGTCCATTAGGTGACATATTGTGCTGTCATCAGAGGGTCGCCATTTATATAAGAAAATGGAATGCACACCTTTTTTAAAAGCCACGATACCTACGCTAAGGGGCACTGTTAGTAATACTGAAGGGTCCCCAAACACACACTCAAGTCAAAAAAATCTAATAATACTGACCAGCCGCTATGGCCACTATACCTATGGCTCCAAATGGGCTTCAGCCATCACTGCCAGCTGCAGACTTGTGGACCGTCTGAAAAAGGTGCCAAAAACAGCAGTAATTCCTTTTCTGACCACTAGATGGTAATATTGTTTCATCATGTCATACGCATTCTTTTATCTGCTTAGAAGGAAAATTTAACCTCAAATTGAAATTTATGTTTTCTTTACCTCATTCAGTTTGAACCTTTAAATCTCATGTTTTTGTGGAAAACTGGCACAGCAATGTTTCAGACAGAATGGGAGTGTTGCGGAAGTGTCGGATAATTATGCCCAAACTTATTTCTGCCGTATTATTGTACACGTGACTTCTCCGAGCCAGAAAAAGTATGTCACATGATAAGAAACATCACGACAACGGTGATTGAGTTTTTTTTTGACAAAGGGTTGGTGTCCCCCCATGAACAGACCGGTTAATTGGCAACGTCACACTGAACTGCTCAGACGTCTATGGGAAAGCGACAGGAAGAAAAATGTCTCGGGCAGTGGGGCTTGTGTAAAACGATAACAACAGCAACAACATTTAATTCTATAGTAATAATAATGGAGCTCAAAGTGTGTGACATGATGAAGAAAAGAGAAAAAAAAAGACAAGGTAAGAATTAAAATAAGACAACACTCATTAACATAGAATAAGAGTAAGGTCCGGTGGCCTGGGAGGACAGAAAAAAACAAACAAAAAAAAAACTCCAGACGGCTGCAGGGGGTCTGAGGCCACGAGACCACCCAGTCCCCTCTGGGAATTCTACCTAACATAAATGAGAACAGTCCTCTTTGTATTTAGGGTTCTCTTGGAAGGACTTGATGATGATGGTCACGTGGACTTCTGGCTTTTAATCCATCAATGTAGGAACATCAGAGTGCTTTGATTAGGTGGTGATGGCGCAGATCATAACACAGAAAACCAGGAAAGAAACAGCAGAGAGAGTAGGGGTGAGTACGGATTTTAAAGCCACCATGAATAGTTATTATAATTAATTGAATATACAGAGTATCAGGATTAAATGAAGGTGAAGTTATCAGAGAACCATGTTAAAGTAATGTGTTTTCAGCAGTTTTTTAAATGGCTCCACCGTATCAGCCGTATCATATGTATTCATGGCATTCGTAGTCAGAACCACAATCTGATTGTATGGGTGGTTACCTACCCATACGCATACCAGGAATGTAATTACCCCGATCTACATGCTGTCAAATAAACGAACCACATGCCGTGGCGCAACGTAAGAGACTTCGCCGTTGATATCCGAGGTTCGATTCCCGAGAGGGGGTGCAGTGAGTGTGTATGCCTGATGAGCCCAGAATTAGGGCGAAACACGTGTCGCGTACTCTTTGCATTATTTGACGGTAAAACTTTGTAATATATATAGAGCCGACTATACTTCCTTAGAAGGTTGGCGTCCTTCAACATCTGCAATAAGATGCAGCAGATGTTCTACCAAACGGTTGTGGTGAGCGCCCTCTTCTATGTGGTGGTGTGCTGGGGAGGCAGCATAGAGAAGAGGGACGCCTCACGCCTGGACAAACTGGTGAGGAAGGCAGGCTTTACTGTAGGCATGGAGCTGGACAGCTTGACATCCGTGGTAGAGCGACAGGCGCTGAGCAGACTCCTGTCAGTCATGGAGAATCCACTGCATCCACTGAACAGGATCATCTCCAGACATAGGAGCAGCTTCAGAGACAGACAGACTGCTGTCACCGTCCTGCTCCACTGACAGACTGAGGTGACCCCACACTATGCGACTCCTCAATTCCACCTGGGGGAGTAAATGCTAACATTATACAAAGTTATTGTCTGCTTTTACATGCATTTTTATTACTCTTTAATTAATTTTTTTTTGTATCAGTATTCTGCTGCTGGATAATGTGAATTTCCCCTTGGCATTAATAAAGTATCCCTCTCTCTCTCTCTTTCTCTCTATCTATCTATCTATCTATCTATACAGCATGCCAAACTTAGCCAATCCACCTGTTCACTCATTAAATTAGATTTCTTCTTCTTTCTGCTGCTCCTGTTAGGGGTTGCCACCGCGGATCATCTTCTTCCATAACTTTCTGTCCTCGTCATCTTGTTCTATCACACCCATCACCTGCATGTCATTTCTCACCACATCCATAAACCTCCTCTTAGACCTTCCTCTTTTCCTCTTGCCTGGCAGCTCTATCTTTAGCATCCTTCTCCCAGTATACCCAGCATCTCTCCTCTGCACATGTCCAAACCATCGCAATCTTGCCTCTCTTGCACCTCCAATTTCCAGCTTCATAATCATTACTCTGTCTGATACTCTTTTCACCTCTTGACGTGCTGTTCCTTCAGAATCACTCCTACCCCATTTCTCCTCCCATCCACACCATGATAGAACAATTTGAATCCACCTCTGATCTACCTGGTCTTACTCTCCTTCCATTTAGTCTCTTAACACGCACAATACAGTAATCCCTCCTCGATCGTGGGGGTTGCGTTCCAGACCCCCCGCGATAGGTGAAAATCCGCGAAGTAGAAACCATATGTTTGTATGGTTATTTTTATATATTTTAAGCCCTTATAAACTCTCCCACACTGTTTATAAATATTCCCCACAGAGTTATACAGCATAATCCCTTTGTATTCTCTTAGATATTAGGCAAGAGTCATTGAAATTATGTATATAAACACACTGTTTATATACAGTAAAACCTAAATATTATTTTAAAGATATTGAGTGTCTCCGATATCACAAATGTTACAGCCATTACGATAGACATGCCACCAGCAATAAATACGTACAATACAAGAAAAATAGTATACAGTAAATGTGTGTGTACAGTGACACTAAACGTACGTACATGTACTAAGTACTGTAAGTAGAAAATTAATTATGGTTACTCACCAACAATGACACGATGACTTGTCCGATAACAATGAGTTTAGTTTTACTGCACAACAAAGGAGAGCGTTGCAGTTCTTCCAAAGGAGCCACTTCAGGCGATTGTGTAGCACCGCCGTTGTTCTTCTTCAATCCAAATCCCTAAAGCAGATTCCATCCAGACTACTGCCTTATTACACCCATTTACAACTCGTTTTGCACCCTGGTTAAAAGGACACTGCGGCCGTAGATCTTATATTCCTTTCCTACTTTTTAAATAAAAAGAATCGTAGCCTTCAACAAATCCAAAACGTTTACCTTTTCGGCAATCATTAACATCTTCCGTTTGCGTTTGGGCACAGCCCCTGAAGCAGTAGCAGATCGTTTTGGAGCCATAATGAAGGGCTTGACTATGCACAAAGATAAACACAAAAGAGCACAACTCTTTACACAGCGAAACACGTTGATGCTGAATGAGCGAGACGAGACTTCCTGGTTAACACTACATTCAGCAAGCAGGAACTTAACTGCGTGCTCTGATTGGTTAGCTTCTCAGTCATCCGCCAATAGCGTCCCTTGTATGAAATCAACTGGGCAAACCAACTGAGGAAGCATGTACAGGAAGTAAAAAGACACATTGTCCGCAGAACCCGCGAAGCAGCGAAAAATCCGCGTTATATATTTAGTTATGCATTCATATAAAATCCGCGATAGAGCGAAACCGCGAAAGTCAAAGCGCGATTTGGCGAGGGATTACTGTATATCAATTTGCGGATACTAAATGTTTCAAAGTGTGCCAGTGATTCCCTTTTTGACCACTAGAGGGTAGGATTGTTCCAATATAAAAAAAAAAACGCTTTCTTAGGCACGTTTAATCTAAATGATAGTTTAAATAAATGATAGTTTAGATAACAAAAAATTTTAAATGTGCACAATTCCTTTTTTTAAATGATATCACTCTAAAACAAGTGGAGACCAACCCTGTACAGAGCTGCACTCCTCAGCAGGGCCCACATAGCACCGTGCCCATTCATTCCTCAAAATGAGACTGCAGACTTATGTATTATCTTGAAAATGTGTCAAAGTGTGCCAGTAGTTCCCATCTTAATCACTAGAGGGCAGGATTGTTTCAGTCTCATTAAACCTTATTCGACCTGTATCTGAGAGTTAATGGAGGGCAAAAGCTATTGCTGCATATAATCGTTCGAAAAGCTGCTCAATTTCTATTCAGTTTTCATCTCCCTGAAAAGGTGGGCACCATCCAGAAATGGGGCCTCAGTCCACAGCAGGACCCACTCAGCCACAAACCCATTCACTCATTAATTAAACTGCAGACTTGAGGATATTCTTAAAAGGGTATTAAAAGTGTGCAAGAAATTCCGATGTCGACAACTAGAGGGCAGAATTGTTCCAATATCACAAAACATTCTCTGACCTGTTTAATCAAATTGAGACTTAGAGGAACTCAAGAGCTATCCCTAGGCATAAAAATTAAAAACTTACACAATGTCTGTTTAATTTACATCACTCTAAAGCAGGTTGGGGACCAACCAACCCTGAGTGGATCTCCAGTCTACAGCAGGGCCCATTCAGCCACACAGCCATTCACTCATTAAACGAGACTGCAGACTTGAGGACACTTTTAAAATTGTGTTCAAGTGTGCCAGTAATTCCTAATTTGACCACTAGATGGTAATATTGTGTGCAATATATCAAAACCTTCTCTAACTTGTGTAACGGTTGACAGGCCTGGGATGGCAGCCTGGCCGGGCTGGTTCAAGATTTTTTTACCTGGATGTGTGGTGCAACAGATAGGCAGGGTGGTCCCTGTCAGAGCCAAACATGGATATGCTGGCATCCCACAAGGACTTGATAAAGGACCCTTAACTGGCCAGAATGCCAATACAATTGAGGGACAGATGAAGGAAACGTACTCAGTTTATTTACTCCCCCGAAATGCTAGATGGCAGCAATCCTTGGTTACAGTACCTCCGCGGATCCTCACAGGGCATGCTGGGAATTGTAGTCCTGTGGGGGCAGCTCTGTTGAGTTCCATGGGAGCCGCCAGCGTTGCTGAATTGGTTAATGGTCCCTACTTCATGGGGCAGTGTTGTGTCACCAGATGTCTTCCCAGGTTGTGGATAAAAGAAGCAGCTCTGCTTCGGTTCAAGTAAGTCAGAGTTGTGAGAGGAGTGGGAAACCACCATCATGGAGCAGTGGAGAAGAGAAGAGAGAAGATACCTTCTGGTGTTGCGTTGTGTTATACAGAGAAAGAGAGGCCCGTCAAAGGTAGTTTAGAAAATAAATGTTTGTGTTTGCACCCGGGACTGTGACTGTGAGATTGTGTATAGGGTCTCGGGCTCAGTGGCGCCCACTTCTGGCTTACACCTGCTTAACACCCTTAACGCTATATTTCCTCCCAGATAAACGAGCCAAAAACATTTAAATGTTTTTCAAAAAGATAAGTAATATTATTATGTGTGACAGAAACATGGAAATACCAAAATGTCAACATAAATACAGCAAGAAAGATCTGTCCAGTGTTCTCTGCTGTACTGATGCAGATTTAGTGCACGTCCTCTGTGTGACACCGGCGCACAGCCCGGCGTCACAATTGGCACAGTAGGAGCGTGTTTCTCTGGTAATTTTTTCTTATTATATTTTTTGCTGTTGCTTCCACATAAGAGAGTAGAACGTCAGCACCTGACCTGCCCCTCGAGTTATTGTACGCAAAGTCTGGTGACTTCCACATTTCCCCTGACATGAACATGGACAGTTTCTACATTGTCTTTCTTGTCCTTCCGGTCGATCGCAATCATTTTGCCTTCTTGTCATGCGCCTACTTCCATCCTGACAAACCTTCTTGAAATTAAAGTCACCGGACATATCACGGCGGGTCGGTCGTTCACAGCCATCTGCATTGAGATCTAGTGATCAATTCACATCGACATCTCCATCGCTTCAGTCTCAGTCTGCTCTAAAATAAGCTTTACGGCTTCTCATTTACATGCCATTGTGTATTGGGGTTGAAGGCTCCACCCCACTCATAAATATTAATGAGCTACCATAGAGCGGCAAAACTATAAATATTCAGGATTTCTCTGCGGCAGAATGCTGTCCACTAGATGGCAGTAGACTGCTGTCCTTGACGTTATTTGGGCTTAACTCTGTACGTTGGGTCATAACAGCTTAACACGAGAGACCCTCAGGCTGAACCAGACTGACACGGAGAGACCCTTGGGGTTAACATCAAAAAATGGTAAATGGTAAATGGCCTGTATTTGATATAGCGCCTAACTAGAGTTCAAGAACCCCAAGGTTCAATCAAGAATCAAGGTTCAAGAATCAAGGAGCCTTACATGACAGCAATAGTCTAAGGGTTCACCAAACAAAACTCACGGCACTCCCAAGAGCCCACCCTCTCAAATGTAGTAGGTGAAAATGAAATGTTCCATGCAAAGTCAATCTAATAAATTAAATAAGTGCACAAATAAATCTTCCTCTTCTTCTTTCGGCTACTGTTGTTAGGGGTTGCCACAGTGGATCATCTTCTTCCATATCTTTCTGTCCTTGTCATCTTGCTCTGTCACCCCATCACTTTCATGTCTTCTCTCACCACATCCATATAAACCCTTCTCTTAGGCCTTCCTCTTCTCCTTTTACCTGGTAGCTCTATCCTTAGCACCTTTCTCCCGGTATACCCCTCATCTCTCCTCTGCACATGTCCAAATCAACGCAATCTCGCCTCTCTGACTTTGTCTCCCAACCGTCCAACCTAAGCTGACCCTCTAATGTCCTCATTTCTAATCCTGTCCATCCTCATCACACCCAATGCAAATCTTAGCATCTTTAGCTCTGCCACCTCCAGCTCGGTCTCCTGTGCCACCGTCTCCAGCCCATATAACACAGCTGGTCTCACTACTGTCCTGTAGACCTTCCCTTTCACTCTTGCTGATACCCTTCTGTCACAAATCACTCCTGACACTCTTCTCCACCCACTCCTCCTTGCCTGCACTCTCTTTTTCACTTCTCTACCACAATCCCCATTACTCTGTACTGTTGATCCCAAGTATTTAAACTCATCCACCTTCGTCAACTCTACTCCCTCATCCTCACCAGTCCACTGACCTCCCTCTTATTCACACACATGTATTCTTGGTGGTCCTACTGACCTTCACTCCTCTCCTCTCATATCTCCACCTCTCCAGGGTTTCCTCAACCTGCTCCCTTCTATCGCTACAGATCACAATGTCATCAGCAAACATCACAGTCCACGGGGACTCCTGTCTAATCTCGTCTGTCAGCCTGTTCATCACCATTACTAATAAGAAAGGCCTCAGAGCCGATCCCCGATGTAATCCCACCTCCGTCACTCCAACCACAGACCTCACCACGGCCACACTGCCCTCCTACATATCCTGTACAACTCTTACGTACTTCTCTGCCACTCCCGACTTCCTCATTCAATACCACAGCTCTTCTTGAGGCACTCTGTCATATTTATTTCTCCAGGTTCACAACGATACAATGCGAGTCCTTCTGGCCTTCTCTATAAAAATAAATAGACAATACAAATATATTTTGTGACACATTTAATTATTAACGCTCACAATACATTTAGTGATTAAACAAGCTGCGCTAAGACGGGTTGCAATATAAGTAGACCTCAGAATTAACGTTTGCAGTGCACCGTCTACCGGAATGCATGTAGAAAAAAAAACACATAACATTTGTCTTTTCAGCAAATGATGCATCAAAAATATTTGTAGTAATAAAATGCATTTGTGCAGATGTTTGTGATGCCTCATCAATTGAAATAACAAATGCAATGCATATGTCTCTGCTGTATGCCGTTTATTATGCGATTTGTAAAAGCAGTGCGAATGTTCCTGATGTGCCATGTGTTAGAATAACAGATGTTTGTGGTGCACCATCTGTTGGAAAGAAAAATGTAATGTACTGTATATATCTCTGCTTTGTGCTATTTGGCATTTAATTTGTAAAAGCAGTGTTAATGTTTCTGATGTGCCATTTGTTGGAATGACAAATACAGTGCATTTTATTACAACAAATGTTTGTGATGAAAAATGTAATGCCTAAGTCTGCATAAGTTGGCGTGAGATTCGTAACAGCATAGTTAATGTTTGTGATGTGCCACTTGTTGGATTGCATTCTGTAATGAACATAGTAATAAAATGTATTACATTTGTCATTCCAGCAGATGATGCATCGAAAATATTTGTAGTAATAAAATGCATTACTACAGATGTTTGTGGTGCCTCGTCTATTAAAATGACAAATGCAATACATATGTCTCTGCTGTATGCCATTTATTATGGGATTTGTAAAAGCTGTGCTAATGTTCCTGATGTGCCATATGTTAGAACAGGGGTGTCGAACTCCAGTCCTAGAGGGCCACAGTGGCTGCAGATTTTCATTCTAACCGCCTTCTTAATTAGGTACCAGTTTTTGATGCTAATTAACTTCTTTAGCCTTGGCTTTAATTAGCTTAACTCAGGCCCCTTAGTTGTTTTTTCCTTAATTAGCAGCCGGTGTGGAGACTGGCCCGGCCACAGACAGGCAGACACGTTGGTTTTACCACACACACGTTTATTGTACATTATTTCCAATTATTAAAGTGCACACAACCCAAATTTCCCCACAAAGTCCTGGCCACAACAATGCCTCACTGACTCTTCGGACCGCCTCCTCTCCCTTCTCCTGCTTAGTCCACTCCACTCCCGACTCTCGCCCTTCTCTCCCTTTTATAGCACCCGGATGTGTTCCAGATGGTTCCGGCAATCTTCCACGGACATGCCCCCATGTGGCGGAAGTGCCGGCTGCATCCCGGGAAGCACTCCAGGTGTCCCCTCTCTTCTTCCCGCCAGCACTTCTGGATGTGGCTGAAGTGCTGACGTCCAGGGCTCCAAAGGCATGGGGGAGCCCCCTGGAGATGACCACAGGCCCCTACAGGGTGAAACTTCAAGGCTATGTACCCGTGACCTTCAAAAGGAACCAGGGCGGTCGCCCCCACATGGTCTGGAGAAGGCATAAGCCCTCCTCCGGTCTTCCTAGGCCACCCCAGCCATCTCCGACACCGGACAGTAATGAGACATAAAACAAGCAGGACCTGTACCCATCTAACAAAATCTGAAAATAAAGATGAAGGTCTCAATAAGGTTGATCCCACAAGTTACCAAAACATTTTAGGAGTTCTTAGAAAAAAACAGAATATCAACAGTTTTGGAAATGTCTGCGGTGGCAAAAAGAGAGCAGCAAGAAGCCATGGAATTGAATGATGGGTTTAATTAACAGCAAGAATCAGCTTCTCATTAAGGGACTGGTTGGAGTTTGAAGCCCCAATTTAGCTGCTCATCTGTTGGCCTCGTTTCATGTCTCATTTCTGTCTGGCTGTCATTTAATGAAGAAAAGAATCAATTCAGAAGACTGAATCCTTAAAAACAAAACAATTAAAATGAAAGGAGAAGAACTTAATTAGCAGTGAAAACTGGACACTGATTAGGAAAAGGGTTAGAAAGAAAACCTGCACCCACTGCGGCCCTCCAGGCCTGGAGTTTGACACCCGTGTGTTAGAATAACAGATGTTTGTGGTGCGCCATCTGTTGGAAAGAAAAATGTAATGCATATGTCTCCGCTTTATGCTATTTGGCATTTAATTTGTAAAAGCAGTGTTAATGTTTCTAATGGGCCATTTGTTGGAATGCTAAATACAATGCATTTTATTACAACAAATGTTTGTGATTAAAAATGTAATGCATAAGTCTGCATAAGTTGGCGTGAGATTCGTAACAGCATACTTAATGTTTGTGATGTGCCACTTGTTGGATTGCATTCTGTAATGAACATAGTAATAAAATGCATTACATTTGTCATTCCAACAGATGGCATATCAAATAACATGCATTGCTACAAATGTTTGTGATGCACCTTTTGCTGGAATTGCAAATGTCACACAAAGGTCTCTGCTTTATGCTATTTGCATGAGATTCATAACAGCAGGGTTAATTTTGGTGATATACCATCTGTTGGAATGGCCGAGACACACAGATACACAGACATTTGGACACTTATGTTTTTGTTAAGGTCGATTTTGTCTAAATTATTCCCACACACACACACTTCAGGCCATACCGAAAGTGTGGTACTGAGTGTAGAAATGGAGATAATAATAATCATAATAATAATAATACCTTTACTTATGTAGCATCTTCCCATGCTCAAAGTGCTCATGAACATCAAGTAGCAAATGAATGAGACGACAAAGTAATGGCCTCTGGGCCTGACTAGAGCAAGTGCTCCATCGCTAGCCTAGCCCTCCAGACACAGTGACATGTCAAATCTGATGGCATCAATTAGTTTGTTAATTAATTAGCACAGGAAGTCTAAGTAATCACAGCGACACGAGATGAGTCTGCCGGTGTATCACCTGTGCTTTTCCTAAATAATGACAGTGTGAGACAAGCACCCTGGGATGGAATGATGACCCTCCCAAAAAAGGGTTCCTGCTTTGCTCCCAGTGCTGCTGGGATCGGCTCCCCCCACTGTGTTCCTGAATCTGGAAACTTCTCTACTCTGGATATTTCAAGTCAGACAGACAGCTTATACAGTGCTTCTTGATGGAAACTGTAGCACATCTTACCCAGCATTTTGTATTTTTCAATTCAATAAATAAATAAACGTGTACGTGTACCTGGAGATTTTGCACAAAAATCTTTTCAACATATCGATTTATGATTTCATTTATTTCACGGCCGCTGGAGAAGACACATAGCGAGAATGTAAAACTGGCCTGGGAGTCGGTGCAAAAACAGCAAATGAGATCTGGGAAATACCAGGACCTGAAATCAATTCGGCATTTTCATCTTTGAACATCTTAACTCTTTACTGGATCACTGCAAGTGAGAGGGGCAGCTTGGTGGTGCAGCGTTTAGACAGGGGTGTCAAACTCCAGGCCTGGAGGGCCGCAGTGGCTGCAGGTTTTCATTCTAACCATCTCCTTGCTGGCAGCAACAAGCCATGGAGTTAAGTGATTGTTTTAATTAACAGCACGAATTGGCTTCTCATTAAGGAACTGGTTGGAGTGAAATCGGCAGGAGTTTGAAGCCGCAGTTTAGCTGGTCATGGATTGGCTCGTTTCACGTCTCATTTCTTTTTGGCTGCCACTTAATGAAGAAAAGAATCAATTTAGAGGACTTATTCTTTAAAAACAGGGAGATTAACACGAAGGAAAAGAAGTTAACGAGCAGTAAAAGCTGGTCACTGATTAGGAATAGGGTTAGAATGAAAACCTGCAGCCACTGCGGCCCTCCAGGCCCGGAGTTCGACACCTGTGTTTAGAGCAATGGCCTCACAGCTTCAGAGTCCTGGGTTCAAATTGAGGCCCGGGCACTGTCTGTGTGAAGGCTGTTCAATCTCCCTGTGTCTATGTGGGGAATGACTCCAGGTACAGCTGCATTCCTCTTAAAGACCTCGAAAGTGGAGAAGCCCCCATAGCAGACAGGCCGGGACCAGCAGCCATGTACTTTAGTTAGGTCTTAAGGGGCTACAAGACTTGTTGCCTCTTTAGGTACTCACTGCATTACCCCTCCCTGTTATATATTTAGTTAACAGTACAGACTTTAATAATGTGTGCGAGGGTCACCATGACAGAGCCTTATGGAGACAATAAGCAAATGTTAAAGGCACTGCACAGTAGGTAGAAAGATATGAAGGAAGGTGCTATATGATACAGATTTACAGGGAAGGTGATATCTTTCTATTATATAAAAAAACTTGGGACGAGACGAGACGAGACTTCTTCAGAGAGATACTTTCACATCCCGCGAGATCATACTTTGTGGCAAGAGATTCAACCATGCTGGAGGCCGGAAATAAAAGACAAAGAGTAGAAGACAAAGTAGAGCGTCGTAGAGAATTCAGAAATGTTGGCGTGACACACATGCAGAGCAGGTTAGAGATAATTGAAGTGCTAAAATTCGTAAGTCTCAAAAAACTGTTAGTAAAGATCGGATTAGCACAAACCAATGAAAATTATTATTGGTGAAATAACGGAATAGTAAAAAGAGATTGAATATATTGTTTGGGTTTAAAATTTTAATTCGGAGAATTAGAACCAGAACTAAAAATGCTGTTTTTCATTTTACAAGCACGAGAACTGAAATTAAGTCTTTCGGTCCCGACATCCTAATTACTAGTACATAAATATGCTGCTGCTTTTGTAAAGCACAGGTACATTTGCAGCCGTTGAGACCGGGCGTGCTACTTTTAGCGCAGACTGGCATACACGTTTATTACACACCCTGACTATCCACATCTTTAATGAATGTGTGTCATATATTTAGTTTTGCTGATCGGACATAAAACCGCAGTGAAAAGGCACAAGGTGAGGCAGACAGTACCGTACTGCACCATAGGGGGCGCATGTGAGCCCAACAGGTGCTCGTTGCTGCTGTTCTTCAACGCTGAAGCGCCAATAAGTTAGCGACATCAGAAAGTCAAGTGCACTGCGGCGGTCCATTTATTTTTATTATTTGTGTCGACTGACTGCCAAAATGGAAGATTAAGATTTTTAAAACTAAAGGAAAATAAGGAGGACTTTTACACGAAAGAGACGGAGATTTTCATGCACATGGACATTGTTTGCAAATAAAGGTAAGACAATAAACTGTGTTCAATTTTATAAATAATTGGATAAGACTAAGAAGAAAACAATCCAATATTTACAGTGGTGTGAAAAACTATTTGCCCCCTTCCTGATTTCTTATTCTTTTGCATGTTTGTCACACAAAATATTTCTGATCATCAAACACATTTAACCATTAGTCAAATATAACACAAGTAAACACAAAATGCAGTTTTTAAATGATGGTTTTTATTATTTAGGTAGAAAAAATCCAAACCTACATGGCCCTGTGTGAAAAAGTAATTGCCCCCTTGTTATAAAATAACCTAACTGTGGTGTATCACACCTGAGTTCAATTTCCTGATTACTGCCACACCTGTTTCAATCAAGAAATCACTTCAATAGGAGCTGCCTGACACAGAGAAGTAGACCAAAAGCACCTCAAAAGCTAGACATCATGCCAAGATCCAAAGAAATTCAGGAACAAATGAGAACAGAAGTAATTGAGATCTATCAGTCTGGTAAAGGTTATAGAGCCATTTCTAAAGCTTTGGGACTCCAGCGAACCACAGTGAGAGCCATTATCCACAAATGGCAAAAACATGGAACAGTGGTGAACCTTCCCAGGAGAGGCCGGCCGACCAAAATTACCCCAAGAGCGCAGAGACGACTCATCCGAGAGATCACAAAAGACCCCAGGACAACGTCTAAAGAACTGCAGGCCTCACTTGCCTCAATTAAGGTCAGTGTTCACGACTCCACCATAAGAAAGAGACTGGGCAAAATGGCCTGCATGGCAGATTTCCAAGACGCAAACCACTGTTAAGCAAAAAGAACATTAGGGCTCGTCTCAATTTTGCTAAGAAACATCTCAATGATTGCCAAGACTTTTGGGAAAATACCTTGTGGACTGATGAGACAAAAGTTGAACTTTTTGGAAGGCAAATGTCCTGTTACATCTGGCGTAAAAGGAACACAGCATTTCAGAAAAGAACATCATACCAACAGTAAAATATGGTGGTGGTAGTGTGATGGTCTGGGGTTGTTTTGCTGCTTCAGGACCTGGAAGGCTTGCTGTGATAGATGGAACCATGAATTCTACTGTCTACCAAAAATCCTGAAGGAGAATGTCCGGCCATCTGTTCGTCAACTCAAGCTGAAGCGATCTTGGGTGCTGCAACAGGACAATGACCCAAAACACACCAGCAAATCCACCTCTGAATGGCTGAAGAAAAACAAAATGAAGACTTTGGAGTGGCCTAGTCAAAGTCCTGACCTGAATCCAATTGAGATGCTATGGCATGACCTTAAAAAGGCGCTTCATGCTAGAAAACCCTCAAATAAAGCTGAATTACAACAATTCTGCAAAGATGAGTGGGTCAAAATTCCTCCAGAGCGCTGTAAAAGACTCATTGCAAGTTATCGCAAACGCTTGATTGCAGTTATTGCTGCTAAGGGTGGCCCAACCAGTTATTAGGTTCAGGGGGCAATTACTTTTTCACACAGGGCCATGTAGGTTTGGATTTTTTCTCCTAAATAATAAAAACCATCATTTAAAAACTTCATTTTGTGTTTACTTGTGTTATATTTGACTAATGGTTAAATGTGTTTGATGATCAGAAACATTTTGTGTGACAAACATGCAAAAGAATAAGAAATCAGGAAGGGGGCAAATAGTTTTTCACACCACTGTATAAACTAAATTTTGATCTTAAATAAAATATTCTTTTGTTTTTCTTGATATCCTTTTGTTGAACATTCTGTATTAAAATTGATGAAAGCATCAGAATTAAAAGCTTTTAAAAACAACTAAATATTTCAATCAAAGTCAGAATTGAAATCCGTTTTGTTTTTTACACCACTCTATACTTTCATTTGTATTGAATGAGTAGGAATTGTGGAATTGCAGCAGCAAGTTTAGAGCACATGGAGGGTGAAGAGCAAATGCGCTCTCTCTGCTGTCTCCCTCTCTCGCCGCTAGAAACGTAACGTTCTTCATTTGCCAAATATACGCCTTACCTGTGTGTGCGTAAAGAATGCTGATGAGATATGAAGCATAACCAACAATAACATTTATTTATATAGCACATTTACATACAAAAAATGTAGCTCAAAGTGCTTTACATAACGAAGAAATACAAAATAAATAATTGAAATTAGGGAACACTAACATAGAATAAAAGTAAGGTGCGATGTGCCAATTGAAAAGTGAAGAAGTGACTCTTTGGGGGTCATATAATTGTAAATCTGCCATGAACCTCACCGCACGTCACTGCCCAGCAGTAACACAATGCTAAAAACCCCCTTAAGAGTTATTCAAATGGAAAAAAATATTCTTTGTTCGGTATGGAAAAATATGCTCTGTAAAATAACAAGGTTGCCAGGTCAATCACATTTCTGACACAATGCTGAACAGTGTGCACTAATTTCAAACTAAGTTAGTTAGTTAAGTTAAACTAAGTTAATACTAACTCCCACTTGGACAGAGGCAGTGGTGCTGTAAGAATTATGTTTCTGGACTTCTCTAGCGCCTTCAGCACCATCCAACCTCTGCTCCTTAGGGACAAGCTGACAGAGATGACAGTAGATTCACACTTGGTGGCATGGATTGTGGACTATCTTACAGACAGACCTCAGTATGTGCGTCTTATGAATTGCAGATCTGACATTGTGGTCAGCAGCACAGGAGCACCGCAGGGGACTGGACTTTCTCTGGTCCTGTTCAGCCAACATACATCAGACTTCCAATACAACTCGGAGTCCTGCCACGTGCAAAAGTTCACTGACGACACTGCTATGGTGGGCTGCATCAGGAGTGGGCAGGAGGAGGAGTATAGGAACCTAATCAAGGACTTTGTTAAATGGTGCGACTCAAACCATTTACAACTGAAAACCAGCAAAACCAAGGAGCTGGTGGTGGATTTTAGGAGGCCCAGGCCCACCATGGGCCCCGTGATCATCAGAGGTGACTGTGCAGAGGGTGCAGACCTATAAATACCTGTGAGTGCAGCTGGATGATAAACTGGACTGGACTGCCAACACTGATGCTCTGTGCAAGAGAGGACAGAGACGACTATACTTCATTAGAAGACTGGCGTCCTTCAACATCTGCAATAAGATGCTGCAGATGTTCTATCAGACGGTTGTGGCGAGCGCCCTCTTCTACGCGATGGTGTGCTAGGGACGCAGCATAAAGAAGAGGGACGCCTCACGCCTGGACAAACTGGTGAGGAAGGCAGGCTCTATTGTAGGCACGGAGCTGGACAGTTTGACATCCGTGGCAGAGCGACGGGCGCTGAGCAGACTCCTGTCAATCATGGAGAATCCAATGCATCCACTGAATGGGATCATCTCCAGACAGAGGAGCAGCTTCAGGACGTACTGCTGTCACCGTCCTGCTCACTGACAGACTGAGGAGACCCCACACTATGTGACTCTTCAGATCCACCGGCGGGGTAAACGTTAACATTATACAAAGTTATTGTCTGTTATACCTGCATTGTTATCACTCTTTAAATTAATATTGTTCTTTATCAGTATGCTGCTTCTGGAGTATGGGAATTTGGGGATTAATAAAGTATCATCTATCTATCTATCTGTCTATCTATCTATCTATCTATCTATCTATCTATCTATCTATCTATCATATAGTGCCTTCCATATCTATCTGTCTGTCTGTCTGTCTGTCTGTCTGTCTATCTATCTATCTTCATCAGGACCTTCCATGAAAACCCTAAATACAAAGAGGACTGTTTGATTTATGTTAGATAGATTGCCCAGAGGGGACTGGGCGGTCTCTTGGTCTGGAACCCCTACAGATTTTATTCTTTTTTCTCCAGCTTTTTTTTTTGTTTTTTCTGTCCACCCTGGCCATCAGACCTTACTTATTCTATGTTAATTAATGTTGACTTATGTTTATTTTTTATTGTGTCTTCTATTTTTCTATTCATTTTGTAAAGCACTTTGAGCTACATTTTTTTGTATGAATATGTCTATATAAATAAATGTTGATTGATTGATTGATCGATCTATCTATCTATCTATCTATCTATCTATCTATCTATCTATCTATCTATCTATCTATCATATAGTGCTTTTCATCTATCTATCTATCTATCTATCTATCTATCTATCTATCTATCTATCTATCTATCTATCTATCTATCTATCTATCTATCTATCTATCTAATGGAAAAGGTGCAAATAATGAAATGATAAGAGTTGAAACCCAAATCCCATCACTGTCATAATTTATCATTGGCTTCATTAATCAGTGGAGTGACAGCAGATATATGTACAGAATTACACCTGACGGCTGGGGGTCCCCTATTAAAGGCACTATATATGATACAATAGTGTGCTCCACTCCATTCTTTTATAATATTCTGCTCAGGTGCATTCCCACAACACCCAGCTGCTATATAATAAACTTTTCAGGGTTAGCAATTTCTCCCTCGGTGATAGAGTTGATTTAAAGTCTCATGTCAAGTGATAATTGAGTTTACTGTCACTGAAGCAAGAAGCCATTATGTTCTCTTTAGTCCTGTTGATAGATAAGAAAAATGGACAACATCTCAACGGCAGATAGTGTAGTGAGTACCATCAATGGGCAGCTTAGCAGAAAGGGTCAAGAGCGGCTGTAGTCTTATTTTTTATTTTTATTTTTTTCAGTCCACGATATAAAGAGCTTGATTTCAGAGGAAGCCTTCAAACACCAGTGCATGATTCTCTTCTTCTCTGCTCCTTGAATTCATTTATTAATTTCATGAACAGGTCGCACAGTGGGTGGCAGCATTGGTGATGCTGCTGCTGCTTCACTTTGCCCTTTAACCTCCTCCAGAGCTGTGGAAACAGACCATCATGATCCCAGTTCGTAACTTAACGAGGCCAGACAGTCTGAGGGATTACAGTGCAGTCACACAGTATCCAGCAGAGGGCGTCAGTTGCTGGAGAGCACGGGTCCATTCGTTGTGCTCTCTGATGTCATCTATGCCAGCGGTTTCAGGAGTCACTGTTGTCCATTGTAGTGTCTTCACAACACATCAAGGAGACAAACATCAGAACGGGGTGGAGAGGTCGCCCCCTTGTTACATCGAGGGAGTCCATCGACGTGGGGGTTGAGTTTGAATCTCACTGACCCACTGGTGACCCGCCGCAACCCACTGCTATTATAAAGAACCAGTAACGGCACACTGCACGATAACATGCGGTGAATACACTTGACTTGAACATTAATAGTCTTCATCCTTTTCCTCTGTACGTTTTCCATTCGTTTGTTCAGAGGTTGGTGCGCTTGCTGCTTCCTGAGCGGCTCGTCTTTCCTACACCCCAGCTGCCTGCTTATTCTCTTCGTTGACAGGAAATTTTCGCGTTAAAATTGATCAAGTCATTGTGTTGTGATTAGTTTTTACTGCCTCAAGAATGATTTAAGAAATGAAGAGGTAGGTGAAGTGACGGCGAAGGTGGTAGGAAACGAGAATGACCGCCCTGCTGGATGATTCTACAATAAAATAAAATAAAAATGAAAAGAGGAATAACCTTGGAGGTCAATCGTCACCTCGCAAGTGGATAGTAGATGTCAAGTACTATATGTGTACAGAATTTCAGATCTACAGTTCAAACAGTTTGCGAGCCACAGGTGATTTAAAATCCTGGACAAACAAACGGACAGCCACAGTAGCGTATTACAGTATATATAAAGAAGATAGAAACATGCAACCCACCAGGGGGCAGCAAAAGACCCAGCAGCTGAAAAACGCTGATGTACGCCACAGTTAAAACAACAACGCAGCTCTCCACACAGTCGCCATGATTTGAATCAACTCAAAAATCTTAACCTTTATTTCTGAATGTTTTTACCTTTTCCGCTCAGGCTCCTTCTTTTAGACTTTGATGTTGTTTTAAGTTTAGACTTTCCGGACCTTCTTGTTTTGATTTCATTTCAAATGTACTGATGTCTACTTACACTCTAGTATTAAAAAGAAGTGTTTAACTGTTGATTATTGTCAATAAAAAGCCAAATGCTGTTCATTGCGATTCTATGCTGTATGAAAAGAAATTATAAAAAATGATAAGCTCTTGAAGACTTTATATAAGCACTTTAACAGTTGTGGGTTGGCAATAAGAGAGTCTCCATTTTTTTTTTCTATGTGCTACTAATAAAAGACCTCTTGACATATCCAAGGTCACATATGATAAAGTTACAGTAACAGCAATAAAAATGGACTTAAGCTGCAGCTTCAGTGATGAGCGTAAACTCATGAGGTCAACCGGATTACCAAAATCACTTCAGTTATTGCAAAGGCATTAACCTGCTCAAGAAAAAGGGTACGGGATACGCTTTTTAAAAGTCTTACTAGTGAAAGTCCTTAAAATGCTGCAAACGAACCAAACTACTACAGAAATAAAAAGGCCTTAACTAGGCGTAGATCTGAAGGAAAGACCTCAATTACCAAAAAATAAAGACAGTGTGTAACAGAAGTAAAGAGAGTATAAATGAATTTATTTTAATGTTACTATCTAAAGCCATGAAAATCTGCATTATTGGAAAAGTAGATAGATAGATAGATAGATAGATAGATAGATAGATAGATATGAAAGTCACTATATAATAGATAGATAGATAGATAGATAGATAGATAGATAGATAGATAGATATGAAAGACACTATATAATAGATAGATAGATAGATAGATAGATAGATAGATAGATAGATAGATAGATAGATAGATAGATAGATAGATAGACAGATATGAAAGACACTATATAATAGATAGATAGATAGATAGATAGATAGATAGATAGATAGATAGATATGAAAGGCACTATATAATAGATAGATAGATAGATAGATAGATAGATATATAGATAGATAGATATGAAAGGCACTATATAATAGATAGATAGATAGATAGATAGATAGATAGATAGATAGATAGATAGATATGAAAGACACTATATAATAGATAGATAGATAGATAGATAGATAGATAGATAGATAGATAGACAGATATGAAAGACACTATATAATAGATAGATAGATAGATAGATAGATAGATAGATAGATAGATAGATAGATAGAGAGAAGCCATTTGAGAAAATGTAAAGATGATTTGTGATTATTTTTGTTATAAATGGTGTGCGATGTTTAACTGGAATTTAAAAACGATTTGTGCTGACTGCACTCCATGAGAAAGCTGCTATATAAAACACCAAGCTAGTCATTATTTATTAAAAAGCCAATGTATGTCTGTCTGTCTGTCTGTCCGTTTTTCACGAGCGAACTACTTAACAGATTTAGATTGGGTTTTTTTTTTTCTATAATTTGCTTGAACATTCCAGTTGATTTTGCGACTTCTCTCATCGTGCTAAGTATCGATTTATTTGCGTGAATCCGAGAGAGGCGCTGTGGGCCGAGGGGAGGCAGAGGCAGGGCTTCAGGTCTTGGGAGCTAACGTTTGACGTTTTTGAGAGAGAGAACAGATGTACTGTACGTGTGTTTTATAGGGCAGCTGCTGATTGGCAGAGATATCATGGCCGCGTGCTTTTCTCCCCACGTTGGGAACCACTCCAGTCAGACCTGAACACGATCAGATACAGTGGCAGTGTTTGATGTTGTAGCGTACCCACTTTCAGCTTGGCCAGAATTACACTTCTTTTTTTTTTTTTTTATTGATTTGTAAAATTTGTCCTGTTTCTCTACTACGTGGGGTGGACTGCTAGTTATCCTAAAAGTATAAAGTGTAGATGGTGCAAAATACCCTGAAGGTTGACAGCCATAGTGCCTTGTTTTAAAGATGCCATCTAAACTAAAGTCGGACTGATGATGTCCTCTCCGTATCAAAGACAGATTGGCTGATCTTCTGCACCTTTACCGGAACGCCTCCATGTCATTCTTGGTGTACGTAATGTTTTGCCATTCTTACCGATTACAGCTTATATTGTGGGAATCTCGTGGCTTATCAGACAAATGACTATTGAAAAGTTTACTGGCAAATGAGACATGCAAATTGTAAATGAATCTTCTTTCAGGTCATTGTATCGAGTAAATACGTTGTGACAAACTGTGCGGCTGCGCTGATTATCTTCACGCTGGGAAATGGATTTGTGCCGCTTGTCTCATCTTCACTTGTCACTTTAGGTTGGAAGCTGTAGCACTCAAGATCAGCCAAAGTCATTCTATTATCAGCAGCATGGCGAGCTCCCGCTCCTCCACGCCCTTAGCAGACGGATGAGCTGCTATCCCAAACGCCTTTTTCAGCTCGGAACGGGACGGCACGGCAGCCTTATGTGCAGATGTGACGCCATCACCTCACGCTGGACACAGAAGACGGATATCCTCACATTTATTTTATTTGTGTTCATTTTCTGATCCTTTAGGGTTGTTACACATGTGCGCTGCGGAGGCAGCATGGGGGGTCTAGCTAAGATCAAACTGCCGGGACAGGGGCTAAATGAGTAGACTAATACTTCTTCTTCTCCCTTTTTCAGATCCTTTGAAGAGACTAGTCAGACCTAATCCTCATCTTGCTCTTCCTCAACAAGCCTCATGATGACCTCATTATCCTGCTGTTTCCTTCCTTTTGGCAATTTACACCACCCATTTCAGTCTTTTGGTGGGGACTCAGTCTGTTCTGCTTACTCTGGGGAATTCCTGCAAATTTTTTCTGCTGTCCTGCATCAATATATGGGGTGGGTCCCCTCAAGTCTTTTTCTGCCTTTGGTCTCTCTTTTACAGAAATGGTGGAAGTTGAAAAAGGAAGACTGCAAGGTTGAGTTTAGGGAGGAGGTGAGACTGGCACTGGGTGGTAGTGAAGAGTTAACTACAGCAGATGTAGTAAGGGTGACAGCAAGAAGGGTGCTTGGTGTGACATCTGGACAGAGAAAGAAGGAAAAGGAAACCTTTTGGTGGAATGGGGAAGGACAGGAGAGTATAGAGAGGAAGATGATGGTGAAGAAGAAGCGGGATAGTCAGAGAGATGCAGAAAGTAGACAAGAGTACAAGGAGATAAGACGCAAGGTGAAGAGAGAGGTGACGAAGGCTAAAGAAAAGGCGTATGGTGAGTTTTATGAAAGGTTGGACACTAAGGAGGGAGAAAAGGACCAGTGGGCTACAGAGGGACCGATGTGGGAAAGATGAGCAGCAGGTTAGGGTGATAAAGAAAAAAGATGGAAATGTACTCACAAGTGAGGAGAGTGTGTTGAGAAGATGGAAAGAGTACTTTGAGAGGCTGATGAATGAAGAGAACGAGAGAGAGAAGAGGTTGGATGATGTGGAGATAGTGAATCAGGAAATGCCTCAAATTAGCAAGGAGGAAGTAAGGACAGCGATGAAGAGGATAAAAAATGGAAAGGCCATTGGTCCAGATGACATACCTGTGGAAGCATAGAGGTGTTTAGGAGAAATGGCAGTGGAGGTTTTAACCAGATTGTTTAATGGAATCTTGGAAAATAAGAGGGTGACTGAGGAGAGGAGAAGAAGTGAACTGGTGCCGATATTTAAGAATAAGGGAGATGTACGGGACTGCAGTAACTACAGGAGATAAAATTGATGAGCCAGAGCATGACATTATAGCAAAGAGAAGAGGAAGCTCGGTTAAGAAGTGAGGTGATGATTAGTGAGCAGCAGGATGGTTTCATGCCAAGAACGAGCACCAGAGATGTGATGTTTGCTCGGAGGATGTTGATGGAGGAGTTTAGAGAAGGACAGAAGGAGTTGCATTGCGTCTTTGTTGACCTGAAGGAAGCAGATGACAGGGTGAGGAGAAAGGAGTTGTGGTATTGTATGAGGAAGTCGGGAGTGGCAGAGAAGTACGTAAAAGTTGTACAGGATTTGTACGAGGGAAGAGTGACAGTGGTGAAGTCTGTGGTAGGAGTGATGGAGGTGGGATTACATCAGGAATAGGCTCTGAGGCCTTTCTTATTTGCAATGGTGATGGACAGGCTGACAACCGAGATTAGACAGGAGTCCCTGTGGATTGTGATGTTTGCTGATGACATTGTGATCTGTAGCGATAGAAGGGAGCAGGTTGAGGAAACCCTGGAGAGGTGGAGATCTGCTCTAGAGAGGAGAGGAATGAAGGTCAGTAGGACCTCCAGGACAGAATACATGTGTGTAAATGAGTGGAAGGTCAGTGGAATGGTGAGGATGCAGTAAGTACAGTTGGCGAAGGTGGATGAGTTTAAATACTTGGGATCAACAGTACAGAGTAATGGGGAGTGTGGAAGAGATGTGAAGAAGTGAGTGCAGGCAGGGTGGAATGGGTGGAGAAGAGTGTCAGGAGTGATTTGTGACAGAGTGAAAGGGAAGGTCTACAGGATGGTAGTGAGACCAGCTATGCTCTATGGGCTGGAGATGGTGGTACTGACCAGAAAGCAGGAGACAGAGCTGGAGGTGGCAGAGTTAAAGATGCTAAGATTTGCATTGGGCATGACAAGGATGGACAGGATTAGAAATGAGGACATTAGAGGGTCAGCTCAAGTTGGACGGTTGGGAGACAAAGTCAGAGAGGCGAGATTGCATTTGGACATGTGCAGAGGAGAGATGAGGGGTATATTGGGAGAAGGATACTAAGGATAGAGCTGCCAGGGAAGAGGAAAAGAGGAAGGCCTAAAAGAAGGTTTATGGATGTGGTGAGAGAGAACTTGCAGGTGATAAGCCTACAATGGGCACGTGAGGATCAGAACTTGATCACGTGACTATGGAAGAAGGTGGCCTAAGCTAAAGTATCACATTTTCTTCAGGATGGGTGTGTGTGCATCGTCTACCAAGGGAAGAGATGGCAGCAGGATGCACTATGGGAAGGAGGCAAGCTGGCAAGAGAAAGTGTGATGTTACGCTGGGAAACCTTCGATCGTGGCATTCAAGTGGATGTTGCCTTTTGTAGCAGCATTACCAAATAAAGGAATATATATCCCAGCAAAAATGGGAACTTTTAAGATGGGGAACTGGCAAGATGCAGGGGAATCGGGATTGTTTGAGAGGTTTTATGCCAGGGATAGGAATAACTGATACAGTCTTTGCATTGAGACAGCTGATAGGGAAGCATCGGTGAAAATCTGAAAGGTTTGCCTATGGTGGTCTTTGATTTGGAGAAGGCTGATGATAGAGTGTGACATCAAGAGGTCTGGAGTTGCAGAAGTTGGGAAAGGAGGACCAGAGAAGTGTATGAGGATTGTCCAGGATTTGTATGAAGGAGTGAGAACTCGGGTTGGGGTAAACAGACAAGACAGAGGAGGTCTGTACTTGGGTCTCCTTGAGGTCCTTATCTCTTTGATCTGGTGATGGATATGTTGACTCATGGGCTAAAAGACCTGGGGCCTCATGTATAAATGGTGCGTACGGACAAAAAAGTTGCGCACTCCCGTTTCCACGCTCAAATCGCAATGTATATTACCTAAACATGGCGTAAAGCCACACACATTTTCAGGCCAGCTAAAACACTGGCGTACGCAAGTTCTCCGTTCTGTTTTGCAGACTGGCGGCACCCAGCGTCAAAGCAATGCCTCTGTTCCAGTGTGGTTTCCCTTTATTCTTTAGCTCCACATCCCTGACGTGGCTTTATCAAATACGCTGAAATTAACCGTATATTGTTTATTAGTTTAAGACATCTGATTGTAATTAACCTGTAACAATATAATGGTCCACGGAATGGTCAAACTATTCTAAATACCAAAGCTGCTTCAGCGTTGTTACTCTCACTGCACCTTCTTCTTCTTTCAGCTGCTCCCGTTAGGGGTTGCCACATTGGATCATCTTTTTAATATTAGTCTCACTGCACCACTCGTAGTATTTATATCACTGTAGCTGAGTGTGAATCAAAGATCTACAGAATCTGAGAAAGAGAATTATTGGTATACAGCATGAAGCACACGCTGCCTCAGCCATGCTGTCTATTGAACTGCTCTCATACGGCAAACGCTTCAGAGCCTTTCCTGTATGGACCTTGTGGTTCAGAAAGAGTTTCATCCCAAGAACTATAAACGCACTCAATCATTGCTCCTTGTAGAACTGTCTGTACTTATTAGTACAATCACCTCACTGTAAACTTGTGATACAGTTATAATATCGCACAACCTGCGCCACTTTATAAAGCGCGTATTTACATATGATGACAATATCATTTATAAGATGAAATGCAGCAAGATATGTTTATTATATTATACAGCTAAAATATTAACATCATTTAAATAATCTATATTGTTAATAATTAAACATGTGAGGGCACAGTGTTGCAGCGGTAGCGACGAGCTGACCCCACGATTGTTCCTGCCTCGCGCTGTATTCTTGTTTGTGGTGGCGCAACACTGGAAATGATAGATGAATAGAATATTTAAACATGTACTATGAAGATATTTCAGTGTTCCTAAAAGGTTTTGAAGAATTGGCATTCTCAGCTTACAGATGGCTTAACGTCTATTACAGAGCTGATTGTGTGTCGATTAGGTATTTGGGGAAAGAAAAGGAAGGACAGGAATTGGGGGTTAGTACGTTTGAAAGAGACAGTACTGCTACAATAAAGCATTTCATCGAAGGTCGCGCACGGCGCAGCAAGCATCTTATGTGAGATATGAACAAACACTGTGCCAATGTGTTCCCATGTTTAATAACATGCTTTTACTCCTATCATCATGAAAATTATATCAAGTATACATCTCAGTATTTTAATTATTCAGAGAGCTGTAATGTCACGAATGTAATGGATTCTGTGTCCTGTCGGAGGAAGACAAAGCCCGTTTAAGAAACAAGTAGTGATTTAACGTGCTACTTTAGTTACGATGGGATTTACTAGTTAATTAAATGATTTTAAGAAGAAGTTTATGATGTTCTACTTTAATGACAAAATAAACTATGTGATTAATGTGGAAATTTCGAGATTAAAGTTGACATTTCGTGCTTTTTCCCCACTGTGTGCCTATTTTTTTTCTTTGTACCCTAATAAGCTTTCATATGACACTCACTTGGTGGGCTACGACTCGCCTTGTCACGGCGACTTTGATATCTGACAACTTCTTTTTTATTTCACGCACTGTGCGACTTTGTGAACTTGAGCTTTTGAGTTTCTCCAACACGCTATGTCACTCGATCAACTTCCTTTTGTTGTTTATATCACTGTTTAAACCAATAGTACGTTTTTCTTTGCCTCCACTTGGTATTTGCTGAAATTCTTATATTTTCCCTCGTGTTTTTGCCATTGTCTTTTCACAGAAGGCTGAGCTTAAGGGCTATTTATATTGATTTGCATATTCAATGAGGCGTAATTCTGGGACGAGTTGGGGTGGGACAGCAGGCATGTACATGTGCGTTACTTTCCATGCTAACCTGGATTTATATAGCAGAAGAACGTGGAAGTTGGCATTCGCACAGATTTATGCATCTGGATTTTTTATGCATACAAACATTTCCACTTTTGTCCATACGCCATGTTATAGTGTGACTTCTACGCACGGCGTTATGCATGAGGCCCCAGATGTGGGCTTAATGATGACAACATGGTGTTGTGTTGCACCAGAAAGGAGGAAGTGGAGAGGAAGATGGAAGAATGGAGAAGGGCTTTGGAAGATAGACAGTGTGATGGAATGCCGGCAGCTCAACCCAGCCAGTACGCCCAAAGAATGGAAGGATGGGGGGAAAGCAGCTACTTTGGGACACTGCCTCCCCTAAGACGCTAGATGGTGACTTCCCAGCAGCATAGCGGTGCCCCGGATTCCTGCAGTGCACCATGGGATCTGGAGTTTGGTTTCAAAGCCTTGCTGGGTACCATGGGGGCCACCAAGAGACTCTGTAGGGGGACCTGGGAGTTTCTACTGTCTGCAAAGCTCAGAAGTACTCAAAAGCCACCATGGGGACAGAAGTCCTAAAGTACTTCAAGTTCTACATCTTACCCCGCTTCTATCCTTCCTCCCACATGAGTTGCCGGCATTTCCAGGTCAAGGACTTTATAAAGGACTGCTGTGAACCCATCAAGCAAGCCGGAGTTGGGAGGAGGTAGACAATGCTTGCTGGGAGTTTTTGAGGAAAAGCGATTGTTTATTTAATTGTTCATGGTGGATGTGGCGCTTGAAGACATTATTTGGAGAAGAAAAGAATTAAAAATACTTCTCATTGCTTTTACCCTGTGTCCTGTGCTTCTGTCTGTTGGTGTTAAAGGGACAACAGCGATCCCTGATGTCCACAACAGACAGGAGGAAGAAGACAGAAGATTTGAGGTCTAATGATGATTGAAACAAGTGGAGAAGTAGATGTGGTGATGGAACAATTGGAAGAAGGTATCAGTAGGATTGTGCGATTGAAGAATTAAGGGGAAGGTTAAAGGTGAGGACTTGAAGACAGTGGTAGGACCACCAGTGATGTATGGAGCTGAGATGTGGGCAGTAAAGGGGGCACCGCATTAGAAGGAGGTGGATGTGGCAGAAATGAGAACGTGGAGATGGAGGAGTGGAGTTAAAAGAAGGATCAGAATAAGAAATTAGACAATCAGAGGTACAGCAAAAGTGGGAGAGAAATCCAAGAAGGTACAGGGAAGTATAGGCTGAAGTGGAATGGAGATGTGATGAGGAGACACCATGAATATATGAGCAAAAGAGTGATGGGCATGGGGAAGGGAAAGCAAGGGAAACCAAAGTGGGGGAGAATGGATAAATTAAAAGAAGATCAGACGGTTAAGTGTCTGACTGGGGAGAAGGTGCAGGACCGAGCTGTATGGAGAAGATGGATCTGGAATATCAACACCACATAGAAGTGAGGAAAGAAGAAGAAGAATGAGGGTGAGTAGGAGGAGGTGGAAGGAAAAGATGAGGATAAAGAATAATAAGAAGACAATGGGGAAGAAGAAGAAGAAGAAGATGAGGATGAGGAAAAAGTAGAACAGGAACAGGAAGAAGAAGACAAAGAGGAGAAAGAAAAATAAGAAGAAGAAGAAGAAGAAGAAGAAGAAGAAGAAGAAGAAGAAGAAGAAGAAGAAGAAGAAGAAATGTTGTCATCATGAGGGTGAGGAGGAGGAGAAATGGGCCACTGTTTAGCAATACTGTATCTGACACTGACTGCAATCTCGCTGCAGCCCGCTTTGGACACCTGACCCAAACGGTCACATTTCTCCTCCCTGTGCTCTGCTCCACTTGCGTTGCGACTTGTTGCCTTTACCCAACAGGGCTTGTGTGTTTCTCCCACCCGGTGAGCCCTGTATACATCCTTTATATATGTGACAGACACGTTGAACGTTTAGCATTGTATTCCAGGCCCGTGTCCACATTTATTACTTCTCCTCTGCTGTGAAGTAGCACAAACATTCTGCAGAAAATCTTCTTTGGGCAACAGGCTAAAAATAAACCCCCCAGACAGCCTGCAAATCCCACTCTTATTGCTGCTACTTATAAAATCCTACCAGGAGTTGAGAAAATCAAAGTCACTGTGGGGCTCCTTTCAACTGCCAGGACAACTATATTATGCCTTAAAACCACCGATAATTGGTCTCAAAGAGATATGAGGAGGAAAAGAAAAAATTAAAACAGCCTGCAAATATTAGTTCTCAATGGTATCCATTAGAAGGTCAACAAGCAGGAAATCTGCAGGAAAGAATTCAAAGAGATCTGAGAGCCGCAGTACCAAACCGGCTTTACTACCCAACAGCGGTTGGTCCGGTCTTAATAATGATCTTCAATATTTACTGCACTCCATCTGACCCCTGAAAATTAACTTTATTTAATTTGAATTATCAGGAGGCTCCTCTGCCCTCCTTCCCTTTTAACACTGGCGGGCTTCCACACAGCGAAATCCATCCCATTTCATGATGCCCCCTCAGTGGCAGACGTGGGCTCAAAGACATTATTCGGTTTCTCTTCTCGGCATTCAAATGTGGCACTTGGCGCCACGGCCCACCTGCCAAGTTGTTTTGCCTGCCTAAGGTAAAGTCATCCCTGATGGAGGATCGCAGGACTCATGGGAAAGAGGGGTCCTTTCTTCAGATTAGCGCTATTTCAGCTGTGGAATGGCCAATAGGGGGAGGCAGCTTGATGGATGAGGTCTCCAGGACTCTAAACAAATCCAAATCATATTATGGGATATCCTCTACTGTTAAATTCTACTCCGTACTTCTAAAATTTTTATTTTTATATTGTTCTGAGGATTTGTTCTGTTCTGTGTATTCTATTGTATTGACCCCCTTCTTTTTGACACCCACTGCTCGCCCAACCTACCTGGAAAGGGGTCTCTCTTTGAACTGCCTTTCCCGAGGTTTCTTCCATTTTTTCCCTTTTTTTTTTTGGTTGTTTTTTCTTTGTCTTCTTAGAGAGTCAAGGCTGGGGGGCTGTGAAGAGGCAGGGCCTGTTAAAGCCCATTGCGGCACTTCTTGTGTGATTTTGGGATATACAAAAATAAATTGCATTGTATTGTATTAGAGGCTTTAAAAAACGGAAAGAGAATTTTCATCAAAATCATCAAAAAATCATCATCAGTGTGTTACACAGGGCAGGGGAGGATAACACCATAAACCACAGGACAAGTGTCTCCTTCAATTAAGCCATAAAACACCCTACCCATAGATCTTCAGGCTTTGTTCGGACCACGGCTCACCCGGGGGAGTCTGCGCATGTTGGTGTGGGAACCACAATGGGCTGGTAAGCCTTCCATGGGTGCAGAGTGCCACAGAAGAGCAAAGGTAGGGGGCAACTGCATACAGTGCCAACAAAAGGGCTTCATCTTCCTGGATGCTCTCACATTATATTGTTAATGAATCCCAATGGATTTTATTCAGCTTTTTTGATAACAGAAAAAGACCCTTTAATGTCAGAGTGAGATCTGTGCAAAGTGATCGAAAGGAAATACAAATGAATGATCACATAAGGATCCACAATAGTATTTTGTAGATGGCAGCCATGGGGAGTCTTCCGTCTCTGCTCACAGGTCTCTTTCTATCAGCTCTGCCATTTCTTTTCATTCCTCTTTGCCACACTAATCCAGCTTTGTCAGGTGTCATGGTGATCCTTCGTGAACATCCTTTGTCAAGTCCAGCCACAAGTCCTCCATTGACTCGGCCCCTCCAGGACACTCACATTGTTGTTTTGAAGCCATTCCACTGTAGCTATGGTGAACAAGTGATCATGGATCCTATTGAGGATGACCCTAGCAAGGACCTTGCCCGGCACCGAGAGCAGTGTTACCCCCCTCCAGTTGCACCAATCCAGGCGATCAACCTTCCCTTTCCAGATCAGTTTTCCTGTCAGTTGGGATGATGCCCGCCACCCAGATGGAAGCAAAGATTGCTTGTAATGCCAGGAGGACACCCTGACCACCAGCCTGGAGAAGTTCACCTGAGAGATACAACAGATCCCTGCTGCCTTCCCTACCCTCAACTGGTTCACCACCTGTGCAATCTCAGTGGGACTGGGTGGTCCATGGCTAATTGGAGGATCAGCCTCAAGAACCGCGGAGTCAAAGATGTCTAACATCCTAGCCGGAGAATCAGATTTGAACATTTGCTCAAAGTAGCCAGCCCGGGGGGTCACAATTTCAGTGTCATTATTAAGGACAATTCCATTTCCAGCCCTGACTGCGACTCTCCAAGGAACAGATTTGGATGTGCGTGATGCTTCGATTCTAGTGAGGAACATGATGTGGGTCGCCAGACCACAGATGGTGTGTCTCCTGCTCACAGTTTCCTCTAACAAACGCCTCCTTATCTGCCCTCAGAGCCCTCACAGCCATCCTTCTTAGTTCCCAGTACAGACTGGAGTGGCCATCAAGCCGTGTACTGCGACTCTTCTCAAGGAAATCCAGTGTGCCCTGTGAGATGAAACACCTGCTTCTGGGAACACTGGTAACACCAACACAAACCTCAGCAACTTTCAGGGTCTTGTCACTGAAGGTCTCCCACATCACATTAGGATCAGCAGTCATACCCAAATCTACAAGTTACTCACACAAACTGCATGCAGACTCGTTAGAAACAGCCTGGTCTTAGAGTCTGGCCAAGTCCAGGCTCATTTTCCTAGTAGGTGGCAGCCTGCTGAACCTAAGCTGGATCCAAAGAGTAGCAACAAGAAGTCTGTGGTCAGAATTCACAAACTGGGCATTTCTGTAGACCCTGCAGTTCTGTCGGAGCCTCCAATGTCTGTCCACGAGGTTGTGATTGATTTCCTTCACCACACCACCAGTACTGGAGTGCAAAGTCCAACGATGCAGCTCAGGGTGTTGGAACCAGGATCCAGCGATTTGCAGCCTGTCCTTTAACAAAGTCAAGGAACATGGAGCCACTTTTACCACGGTCACCAGACCCATGGGGACCGAGACAATCCTCATAGCCAGCCCTGTCAGTGCCACCGGTCACAATGAAGTCACCCATAACCAGAGGAGTGTCACCTCGCAGGCATCCATCAGACACAGATTGAAGCTGTGAATAAAATGTCTCCTTCACCGAGGCATCACTCACTGTGGTCGGAGCAAACACTGAGACAACAGACAAGGCACCCAGAGAATGACATAATCTGAGTCTCGTTGAAAGAAGTGACATCAGTCACCATAGGAAGGAGCCAATCTGCCACAGCAACAGCTACTCCCCGAGTATGACAGCCATCGGAAGCCAGCAGACCCATAAAATGTGTACCCACCTACAGAGATCTGGCCAGTCCCTGGTCTGAGCACCTCAGAGAGAGCGGCCACTGAAATGCGGAGTTTACAAAGCTCCTCCGAAAGTAGAGGAAGATGATCATCATGCCGGAGAGATATTCCCAGATGGGCTGCCTCAAATTGGGACCCGAGAGTGTGCTGCCGTGCAGCGGGCGATGCCTCAGCACCACACCAGTTCCGGTCCCTGACAGGCCGGATCCCATTGGCTCTCCGGTGGCTTTGACTCTTCTGGGGATTAATATTCCTGAGGGCTTTCCCCCTATCCCCTTCATAATGCGATCAGCAGAGCAACTCCCACGGAGAGCAGAGAGGAGTCCTGTCTGTCATCTTGGAGCTGCGTCAAGTTTATTTATGGTGGCTGGAGTGCCAAAGTTTTCCCTGCAAGTTGTGGGCCAGATTTAGTTTAATGTTACACTCAGGACAAATGACATGGTATGACACTAGATTACCAATAAAAAGACCTGGAAGACTAAAGAATGAATATAAACAGTAGATATGAAAGGCACTATGCAATACTTGGATATGAAAAATGCTATTTTAAAGAGTTTTGAAGTAGCACCATATAGTAGATTTGAATGGCTCTACATAATGGACAACAGAAAGATTTGGAAGGCACTCCATAACTTACAAAAGTAGAATCCTATTCTGAATAAATGTTTAATTCTATTGTGGAAGTTCTTTTTTTAGTATCATTGTTATGTTCAATTATTACATTTATCAATGACATATTTTAAGCAGTTTTTTGAGGGTTATTTCCTTTGTTTCTTATGTTTAAATTATGCATGCAATGATGAGATAGATAGATAGATAGATAGATAGATAGATAGATAGATAGATAGATAGATAGATATGAAAGGCACTATATGATAGATACTGAAGATAGATAAAAAAGGCATTATATAATGATAAATAGATAGATAGATAGATAGATAGATAGATAGATAGATAGATATGAAATGCACTATATAATGATAGATAGATAGATAGATAGATAGATAGATAGATAGATAGATAGATAGATAGATAGATAGATAGATAGACACAGTCAGTCAGTCAGTCATTATCCAACCCACTTTATCCTACTTACAGGGTCATGGGGGTCTGCTGGAGCCAATCCTAGCCAGCACAGGGCGCAAGGCAAGAACAAATCATGGACAGGGTGCCAGCCCACTGCAGGGCACAGTCACAGACACACCAAGCACACACTTGGACAATTTAGAATCACCAATGCACCTAACCCATGCAGACACAGGGAGAACATGTAAACTCCACACAGGGAGGACCCGGAAAGCAAACCCAAGTCTCCTTACTGCGAGGCAGCAGCGCTACCACTGCGTCACCGTGCCACCCCTAGATAGACACCATAGATATGAAAGGCACTATATAGCAGACAGATGGATATTTGCCCGGACTGGTTGAGATACTGGCCAGGGACCGGTGATGACAACTCCAAGTCCTCTCAGACAGCGAATCTGTGCCGCTCTTCCGTTACCGTTTGCTCCTTTGAGGTGAACTCCCGCTCATTTCCCTTGAATTCCTTTGAATTCTGCATCTCTCTCTCTCTCTCTCTCCAATCCCATTGATTTCTTCAGCTGTGACAACATGAAGGGCTGCTTGATTATCCCAAAGCCTGCTCGTCTGTCTCAGGTGAGTCTCTAGACAAACCGTATTTAACACATGCTGTCACCTGCCCTGGGACTTCTTTATTTCTTGCCAAATTGAGCACTGAATTAATTTTTTTCCCTATTTAGTTAGGACCCCGGGGAGAGCCTTTCTAGGATTAGATTTGCAAACGCCTCTGTTTACATTCATACATCAAGGTTGTGCCTCCTTTTTGCAACAGAACTTTGAGTGTCTCAATTTGCAGCTCCGATGAGTGTCTGTGGGACTCAACCTGCTGGAATTGAATTTAATTGAAGGAAAACAAGAGAGATCTTGAGAGCTGAAGGTGGGAACAACAGCGACTCTTTGAAACAACGCGTTGGTGCTCACTTAGACAGCGACGCCTCTGAGGACAGCACTACTCTCGACTCCCCGGGCTCGCTTTTCATGTGTATGCGGTGGAAGATGATGCCATCTTTCCAGCCCACCACGTTGCCTTTTTGCCAGGCGAGAGTGGGATGGAGGCCGATTTTCAGAGTTTCCAGCTTTGTCTGTCACCAGTCCTGCAGATAACTAACGCTGTCTTTCCAGTCTAATAAAGAGCTTACATTCAGGCAGTATGGAACATTTTACATACAAAAAACGCATAATGATACAAATCAACACAATTCTGCCATGATCCAGTCGCTGATAAAACTGATATTTGAATGTCACAAATTCCAGCCACAACCTCATGCAAAAGCGGAAACATATAAAGAAGAAGAAGATGTTAATCACAATAAAGAAAACCAGGATAGCCTCACCTGATCTGACTTTATTGTCCCCCTCTCTTTGTGCCTCCTGTCTTGTGTCACCCTGTCAGTGCCTAACCACCATATTTTCTCAGAATGCTAAAGAACGCAGACTTTGTGGTAGTAATCCAATAAAAACGCCAAGAGGAGATGCATCTTTTTTTATAAAATGCCACATCAGCCTTTTCTGAAATGCTTAAATGAATACAAAACCTTGCTGCTTATTTCACGGGGCCTTAAAAAGATGACTCATCCAATGCTGGGGGTGCCCACCTCTGATGACACAGTCAGACAGGAGAGTGCATGACAATGCCAATGGGGCAGCAGAGCCTTTTACTTAAGTGATGTCCTAATAACTTGTGCCTCCTTTAATATTCGTCTATTAAGCATGAAACAGGCTGAGAACCTATCAAACCTCATATGCCAACAGAAGTGTGAAATGTCCCAGGCTTTTGGCCTGAAAATTCTGGTGGGGACATATGAGCCTGAGAGAAAGTGAGAGAAGGAGAGAGAGAGAGAAAGAGAGAGAGAGAGAGAGATATGCTGTCAGAAAGGGTGGAGTCTCAGAGAGAGGGGGACCCTGTCAGAAGGGGTGGAGACTAAGAGAGAAAGAGAGAGCAATGTTGTAAGTAGGGATGGAGCCTGTGAGAGAGAGACAGAAAGAGAGAGAAAGACATTGTCAGAAAGGTTAAGAGCCAGAGAGAGAGAACGGGTCAGAAGTGGTAGAGCCTGTTAGAGATAGACACTATCAGAAGGGGATGTACCCTGAGTGAGAGAGACAGAGAAAGACACTGGCAGAAGGGGTGGAGTCTCAGAGAGAGAGAGAGAGGGATACCTTCAGAAGGGGTGGAGTCTCAGAGAGAAAGAGAGAGAAGGGGGACGAGAGAGAGAGAGAGAGAGAGAGAGAGAGAGAGAGATTGTCATAAAGGGTGGAGCCTGACAAAGAGAGGGGGGTTATTAGAAGGGGTGGACCCTGAGAGAGAGAGAGTGAAAGAAAGACTGAAAGTGAGAAACAGAAAGAGAAAGAGAGACACTGTGAGAAGGGGTAGATCCTGAGAGAGAGAGAGAGAGAGAGAAGACATACATACAAAAGGAGAAAAATGTTTTGTTTTGGCATGCTTTTTTTTTTTCACTGCAGGTTATAAATCCCAGGGAATCTGATGTGTTGGCCGATGTGATTTTCAATTCTGTGGTAGGTTGGCTGGTAGGATGGTACATCACTTCAGGAAAGACCCATCAAATCAAAATGCTAATTAAAGGGGCAGGCTCAATTTTGAGACACACACTACACCCTCTGGAGGTCGTAGAAGAGCAAAGAGCCATTATGAACAATGCTGCACATCCTCTCTGTGACACACCAACACTGAGAACTCTCAGCCAACAAATCATCCAGCAGAAGTGTGGGAAGAAACGCGACTGGGGGTCCTTTGTATCAACACCAATACACATGTATAGTGCCTTACAGGGACAGGGACTACCAAGTCAGAAGTTTTCATTCTTTTTAGTTTTCTTTCTTTCTTTTAGTCATTCTGGTACAGTATGTGTGTGTGTATGTCAATGTACATGAATTAATTTTTTAATGAGCTTCTATAAAAATGTAATAGATAGATAGATAGATAGATAGATAGATAGATAGATAGATAGATAGATAGATAGATAGATAGATAGAAAATGAAAGGCACTATATGATAGATAGATAGATAGATAGATAGATAGATAGATAGATAGATAGATAGATAGATAGATAGATAGATAAAGCTACTGTATGACAGTACCATACGCTGCATAATCAGGCCGGTTTTTTAATGATTTTTAAGCACAGGGAGAAAATTAACATTTGAAAAATCGGTAATGTAATAAATCAGCAAGAAAAGCAACATTATAACAATGCACGGAATGAACTAACACACCATCGTCCGTGACTGAAAACTGGCGGCCCGCCATCGCACCTTCTCCTGCCAGACGGAGGGATGGGGGTGGACATCGCTCAGGCGCGGAGGGTGGAACGGGAGGAGAGGAGAAGGACGTCCATTCCGCTCCCTCCGCCATGCTAGTCTGCTGATTTCTCGTTCAGTATGCACTGCCCGCTCATGTGCCCACCTCCAAGTTGTCACTTGAGTCGTTGTCGTCTTTGCACAGTCCAGATGTACCTGTGACTCACGTAGACTTTTCATTGCTCTGTGCGGTTTTGGCCACTCTTCTATATATAATCCACCAATACCAAGACACCCGACCACGGTAGTAGCGAGGTGGGAAGGGGGGGGTGTACAAAGGGTAGGGAACGAAACCAGTGGGAGTGTATGAGTCGAACTTAGTGGGAATCCCACGGTTTGCAGCCCGAATGGGGTTCAACGGCTTACCCACGCCTCTCTGCGCCGGGTAGACACACGCTCAATCTCATGCATAATTATTTATTGAATGCTAAACACTTCTGGAAAGACACGGATGTCTAAAACGGGTTGGTGTGAGAATACAACAGTAAGTGAATGAAAAGATGGAACTCTGGAGAGAGCAAAATACAACACAACAGTGAACCTGTGGCATAACAAACGCCACATAATTATTTATTGATGGTTGAACACTTCTGGAAAGACACGGTTGTCTAAAAAGGGAGGGTTTGAGGATACAACAGAAAGTGAATGAAAAGATGGAACTCTGGAGAGAGCAACATATAATTGTCCGTGAGTGAAGAAGACGCATGTTTGTCGCGGATGCGAATTGCTGTATGTAGCGTGTAAAACAGTTTGCTATAGTGCATGTGGTCGTGCATCGTAACCGAAAATTCGCTTTTTAAAGACTGCTTACTTCATTGTGTTTTAACCTCACTTGTAAAGGATTGTTTTAAGAATCCCATGGGATACCCCTCGCAAACCGTTTTACACGCTGCATATGTCGATTCACCTCCGCGAGAAACATGCCTCTTTGAACAGTCAACGTGGCTCGGAGGTGCATGAGGCCTCTACGACAGACGAATAGAAATGACGGCATTTTTTCTGTGTCGTCGCGTTCGAGTTGGTGGCCGTGGCTCTGTGAGTTGTCGTCGTATCCAATGGTCTTGGAGTTGGTGGGCGTGGCTCCTTCCTGGGTGCGCCATAGGTGTCTTACTTGTCGGCGGCTTAGTGAATCCTTGCCCCTTCCGGCGTGCTTTCCATGGGTGTCTTGCCTGAATTATATATATAGATATATATTATATAGATACTCTGTATTATATGTTATTATTATTTTGATAGGGGCGGCACGGTGGCGCAGTGGTAGCGCTGCTGCCTCGCAGTTCGGAGACCCAGGTTCGCTTCCCGGGTCCTCCCTGCGTGGAGGTCGCATGTTCTCCCCGTGTCTGCGTGGGTTTCCTCCGGGCGCTCCGGTTTCCTCCCACAATCCAAAGACATGCAGGTTAGGTGGATTGGCGATTCTAAATTGGCCCTAGTGTGTGCTTGGTGTTTGTGTGTGTCCTGCGGTGGGTTGGCACCCTGCCCAGGATTGGTTCGTGCCCTGTGTTGGCTGGGATTGGCTCCAGCAGACCCCCGTGACCCTGTATTCGGATTCAGCAGGTTAGAAAATGGATGGATGGATGGATTATTTTGATAGATGGGAAAGGTACTATATAATTGATAGACAGATAGATATGAAACACACTATATTTTTCTTTCTCTCATTTGACAGATACATTTCTATTAAAAGAGAATGACATAATGACTTATTTTTATGGATTACTTCTTTTCCTTATAAGGCAGTGATGATGTCAAATAATTTATTGTTGTGTTTTCAAACACCTTATATGTGTCATGTATTGGCGTATATAAATGTTTCTTAGTGTACCGTCTTATATTTATGTGTGTCCCTGTGCTCTTCTCTCTAATATCATTGCTGTGTCTGTTTTCAGATTATCATTTATGGGTGACCAGACTGCAGGAGGGGTTACAGTATGGTATAGGAAGACAGTTCTACAGCAACAGGGAGTTCAACAATTTAAAAGAAACTACCGCACCTGCATATCTGTATAATATAGTGCCTTTACTATCTGTACTTCTATGTACTGTACATTGGTTTTTATATCATACCATATTTATTATCCCCATAGGGCTTTGTGATGGTGGCCCTCATACACATTAATCAAGTCTGTAGGTAATAGCGCAGACAGTGTGCTATATTATTTAAGACTTTGGACTTCACACCTTGAGGTTGTGGACTCAAATCCCGTGACTGTCACCATGTGAGAACGTCACTTCACCTGCTAGTACACAAATTAGAAAAACTAAATAAATGTAGCCAACTGTATTTCGTAAGTTGCTTTGGTTGAAGGCCTAAATGAAAATAATAATGCAGGGGCTAACAGAATGCCAGGTTATATATATTGATGTGTGGAGTACAAGTCACAGGAGGTTCTGCTCAAGCTTTATAACACACTGGAGTCCTGTGTGCAGTTTTGTTCTTCAGGCTATAAAAAGGACATAGCAGCACTAAAGGTGGTCCAGAGAAGAGCGACGAGGCTGATTCAGGGTTACAGGAGATGAGTTATGAGGGAAGATTAAAAGAGCTGAGCCTTTACAGGAGACGAAGAGGAGACCTGACTGAAGTGTTTAACATGATGAAGGAATTAGTCCAGTGGATCGAGGCTGTAGGGACACAGTTGGAAACTTGTGAAGGGTAAATTTCACACAAACATTAGATGTTTATCTTCACTCAGAGAACCAGAGACATTTGCAATCCTTCTATATAAAAGCGGTCGGGATTGTCCTTCCGTATCCATGAGTGCTATGCAGGCGCAGAGTTTCACACACGCCTCGTCCATTTTGCAATGCACGATGGGATTTGTAGTTTCGTTTTTTCAGGTAAAAGATGATTTTCTACTCCAGACTGTGCGATATCTTCTTCTTCTTTCTTACTATATAAAAGCGGTCAGGATTGTCCTTCCGTCCTGTGAGTGGAAAGCGTAGCGGTATTCCGCTTATCACAGACTTACTACTTGCGGCTTGCGGTACGAAGCGACATGATGTGAGCAGAGTTCTGGTGCTCCCATCGTTCCCTTGCTTTTGTGCGCGATGCGCTGGAAAAATAGACAAAATTATGTCTCTTGAAATAATTAATGTAGATGAAGTACCATCACCGCGTAGTAAATATCAGGGGGGTTCAAAAGGGCGACCTCAATAGAGAAAAAAAGTTTAAATTTCATCACAAAAATAACAGAAACTACGAGTATTAAAGTAATACCGCTCAAATGCAATATAACCAAATTAATGAGTTTGTATAAAATATCAAATTGATCTACATATTGAATTGCCTTATGAAGTGGTCAACTTAAAAGGCGGGTCAGCCTATTAAGTGACTAAGTAGCGTGGTGGTCAGTAGGTCTTTAGGGACCTTCAAAACTCGACTTGATGTTGTTTTAGGAGAATTAAGTGAACAGGACTGCCGAGCTTTGGTAGGCTCAAGGGCCTGTTCTCGTCCAGACTGTTCCAAAGTTCAAAGATTATCTACAGTGGTCGCAAGTCCTGTCACTCCTTAATACCTAACTAAATTAAACTAAAGTGGTGTTGTTTCCTGCCTGTCTGCCTGCTAGGGGGGCTCATCCACTTTCTGTATTATTAACGTAACACACACACATCATTGCAGTATCTACTGACAATCCCCATGGAGTGACAGGGGGACTGACACAAACTTCACACACACAGTACCAGGGCCTACATTTGAACCCAGGACACTGAAGCTGGGAGTTTCTATGCCCTTCTTACAGACAGCCATAGACAATTCCAATTTAAAGGCAGCTTTATTTGAGAGCTGGGCATCACCAGGGCACAGAGCTTAGTACCATTTCCTGGATTTCATTTTTGTCCTGTGCTTTCTATGGTTGTGTTTTCTATGCCTGTGGATTTTCCCTCTGGGAATTCCCAGTTCCTCCCACACACCCTTTAATGTGGATGCTAACTTGACTAATGGATCCAAAGAGAGCCTGCGTGGCTGTGGATGTGAGTGGATGCCCTCTGATGGACTGATGTCCCATCCTGGGTGGTTCACTGCCTCGTGCCCTGTGCTATTAAGGGAAACTCCAACATGTCTTGTATTCGTCTAACTGGATGGGCTTCTGAACTTAGTGTTTGAGGGTGGGCTCACTTTAGTAAGTAGTGGAGCAGCAAACACAGCTACATACAAACATCTTATGGCGTCTCCTGAAAATTTCAGTTATTCAGAGTATTGGCACCAGGATGCCTTTGTTTGCCTTCTGTACTGACATTAATTTGAAATCGACGCAAACATTTCTCCATTTCATAATCCATGCAGCTCGACTCGCTGAAACTGAGCGCGTTTCCCTTCCGCTGTCAGCTCAGTGGCCTCATTCGATCCATCACAAGGGAGACCGGTGGATATTTCCGAGCTCCTGAGCCTGTGGCCTGATCAGCGGGGGATCCCTCATCTGTGGCGGCGTGAAATGTGCCTATGTCGGTGTGCAAAGAGGCCAGGCACATTTAGGTCTGTGACGATGATCAATTTTAAATAAATAAATGGCAGACTCAGGGGTGTTAGTGAGTAATTGGCCAGCCAAGCATTCACACATGGAAGTGCATGCCGGTCAGTTACCTCATTAGCACTTTGGAGTTTATGATCGAGAATAAAAGGAGCCAGGGCAAGGGAGGAGAGGAAAAAAAAGGGATGGGATCGAAGCTGGTGCTTCAGGGCGAAGATGGGACGCCACAACAGCAGCGTGTGGCCAACTCTCGAGGGGAAGGGTCACTCCAGCTGAGCCCCCCGCCCCCCATCGCTTTTAGTGGGTTTCCCCTAGTGATGGGAAAATGAAGCCTCGTGAAGCTTTGAGACGCTTTCTTTCTATTTGTGCTGAAAAAGATTTGAAGCTTTGAAACCCCAGTATGAACAGCGACATCTGGTGGTTAACTGAGGTCCAGGCACGCTCTCAAGAGCACAAGTGAAGCAGCACTCACTGTTTCAGTCTCACGTCACCAGTTAAAGGTCAGAAACGTCGGTGTTCATGTTATTCTGCTAAGGTCCTTGTCCATTTATACTATTTAATTTTGGAATGCCATTTTCCACTGCTAGTTGCCATCTGTCACCAAAGCTCTCCGAATCTCTCTCTCCTCACAACCCAACAATGTTGAATGAGAATGGTACATTTTATATAGGCCATCTGTTAATTTAGCACTAAAGCTGTCAAACCAATAAGCGTGCTGTGAAACGAAAAGACGTTCAAAGCTTCAAACGTCACAGGAAACACTACACTTCAGATTGACTGAGATGATTTTCGACGCTTCGGTATCATTTTCCCATTTCTAGTTTTCCCGGCTTAAAGCCATGCGGTGGCGGTGGACAGAAGATTGAGCGGGACTCGTGGGGTCACTGCAGGCACCGAGGGAAGGCAGTGAGGAACACAAGTCTGGCTTCGGGCAGCCCAGCAATGACTGAACGAGGTGGCCGTGTACGCAGGCTGGTCGGTGGACATTGTTGTGGAGAAATCTTCAGTAATAAAATGAGCAGAGTCCTTCACAAAGGCCGTCAGAATTTAGACTTTACTCAACAGCGCAGGAAACCATTGCAGAGCACAAACAGCCTGTCTCGGTTCAACAAAATGAGCCCTGAGGGTTCGGTGAAGTCCCACATTTATCAAAATTCTTATCCCAAATTGTCCCACCTTCACACCAGTTTCCAAACATCTACTGCACAGGGTTTCTCATGAACATGACCTCGCTTAGCTCCATTTCTCATAACCATCACCTGCCATATCATAACTACAGGGTCAAGGGGGTCTGCTGGAGCCAATCCCAGCCAACACAGGGCGCAAGGCAGAAAACAAACCCCGGGCAGGGCGCCAGCCCACCGCAGGGCACACACACACACACACGCCAACCTAACCTGCATGTCTTTGGACTGTGAGAGGAAACCCACACAGACACGGGGAGAACATACAAACTCCACGCAGGGTGGACCCGGGAAGCAAGCCCAAGTCTCCCTACTGCGAGGCAGCAGCGCTACCCACTGCGCCACCGTGCCGCCCCACGATGAGATTTGAGAAACTAAATTAAACAATTTTAAGATTCACATTTATGATGTTCTACTTTAATGACAAAATAAACTATGTGATTAAAGTGGAAATTTCGAGATTAAAGTTGACATTTCAAGCTTTTTTCCACTGTGTCCCTATTTTTTTTTTCTTTTCTCTGTACCCTAATAAGCTTTCATATGACACTCATGCTTTTATTTTAAGAGTGATGTATAAGAGACTTATTTTTTTACTTAATATAAACGTGGTTTAAAAAAGTTTTTTTTTGAATGCTGAAGTCAGCCTCACCCGGGTGTAACGGCGTTAACGTCCCTCCATGGAAGACGCAAGCGTCATAAATACAGCGTGGTCCAGATCTAATTATGCAGATCCAGAATATCTGGAGGACTTTGATTTATGCGGGGATGATTCCAGTTTGGCGCGAAGACGATTCTTCATGTTGTCTGTTCACACACTTCTCAATGGTCCGGGATTGTGTGGGTGATTTTCTATGTAATAAACATAATAAGTTACAACGCAATGAAAATTGCATAATTAGATCTGGACCACCCTATACAAGGCAAAGCTGTGCACTCCGATGACCAGGGGCCTCATGTATAACTCCGTGCGTAGAACTCGCACTATAACATGGCGTAAGTACAAAAGCCGAAATGTGCTTACGCACAGAAAAATCCAGATGCAGGAATCTGTGCGTACTCCAACTTCCACGTTCTTCCGCTACATAAATCCCGATCAGCGTGAAAACTAACGCTCGTGCACGCATTATGTAACGCCCCAAATCCTCCCAGAATTACGCCTATTTGAATATGCAAATGAATATAAATCGCCCTTAAGCTCAGCCTTCAGTGAAAAGACAAAGGGAAAAGCACGGGGAAAATATAAGAATTTCAGCGAATACCAAGTGGAGGCAAATGAAAAACATACAATTTGTTCAAATAAACCGTGGTATAATCAACAAAAGGAAGTTGATGGAGTGACATAGCGTGTTGGAGAAACTTGAAAGCTCACATTCACAAAATCGCACAGTGCCGGAAATAAAAATGAAGTCACATATCAAAGTTGCCGTGAAAAGAAGAGTTATAAGCCCACTGTCTGAGTGTCATATGAAAGTTCATTAGGGTACAGAGAAAAAAGGCACACGGTGGGGAAAAAGCATGAAATGTCAACTTTAATCTCGAATTTTCCACTTTAATCACGTAGTTTATTTTGTCATTTAGTAGAACATCATAAACTTCATCTTAAAATCGTTTAATTAACCAGTTTCTCAAATCACATCGTAATTAAAGTAGCACGTTAAATGCTTTGTTTTGTATTTGATCTTCTACTCGTATGTGCTCTGTGTGTGTGAATCACTACTTGCTTCTTAAACCGGCTCTCTTCTTCCAACTGGACACAGAGTCCATTACATTCGTGATATTACAGCTCTCTGAATAACTAAAATACTGAGATGTATACGTGATGTCATTTTTATGATGATAGGAGCTAAAACACGTTATTAAACATGTGTTTCACTTCGATGAAATAATTTATTGTCGAAATTTGTCGCTGTGTTTTTAGCTGTGTTGTTATTTTCTCTTTCTGTTTTATATTCAACTAGCAAAATACCCGCGCTTCGCAGCGGAGAAGTAGTGTGTTAAAGAAGCAATGAAAAGAAAAGGAAACATTTTGAAAATAACGTAACCTGATTGTCAATGTAATTGTTTTGTCACTGTTGTGAGTGATGAGTGTTGTTGTCATATATATATATTTACACACACACACATAAACATATATATATATATACATATCTATACATATACACATATATACATATATATATATATATATATACATATATACACACACACATATATAAACATATATATACATATACATACATATCTACATATATACACACACAGCTATTTCGTATCAGTGAAATACACTGTTTGTTAAAACGGATAACTCCCGCTCTTACGTGCAATAACAAATCAAATCATTCAGTTGTCTTTGCTCAGATGTCATTTTAGAGCTGGACACCTGGCATCTTTTTTTGGCCACAAGTTTGTTTCTGTTTGCTGTGAGGTTCTGTGTTGTAGAGATTCTCAGGATGGATTGCAGGTGCTCATCAGTGAGGCGACTCCTGTGTGCTGTTTTGTTAGTCTTTATCACTGAGAAGAGCTTCTCACACAGATATGTGCTACCAAACATGCACAAGGTTCGAGCCGCATGTAGACGGACTTTTTTTGTTCTTCAAAGTCACCAAAGCGCCGTGCAAACTCAGTGCGCTCAGTTTATCAGCAAAGTGCGTATTTGGGAAGACCGTAGTGACGACTTGGTTTAACATTACTTGGCAACAGGGAAAGTGAGGCAAGGTGCACTGGTGCATTTGTGTCTCCCATAAAAGCAGCTTCACTTGAAATCACTTTCTGATTGTGCACGGGTTAAAACGTCCACTGAAGTGTCAGATTCTTATTTAATTATGCTGTTTTCTGTATGTTCTGAATTGCATTCAGGTTACCCTGATGCAAGGCAGCTGAAGCGCTGCATTATGGGATCTGTAGTTTATTGTGTTACCAGCGCTTCATATACCCGGGCTTTAATAACAATAATACAGTATATAAAATGATCTTGCCGGATGTGGCCCGCGGCCCTTGAGTTTGACACATATGGACTAAATAGAACTTGAAAAGATATGTTTTTTCAAATGTGATCGCGCAATTCAGATAGAGTTGGCGCACTACAGCCTGCATGCCTCAATAAGTCATCCTCCCCTCGCTCTTACTTTTTTACCGTTCATCTAATGAATACACTGAGTATGGCTTTACCAAAACAATCATTGATGGCGAATAAAGTATCCATTATTCGAGTATGTAGATCGTGATATATATATACATATATATATATATACCCGCGTATCGCAGCGGAGAAGTAGTGTGTTAAAAAAGGTAGAAAAAGAAAAGGGAACATTTTCAAAATAACGTAACATGACTGTCAATATACAGTATTTGTTTTGTGAGTGTTACTGAGTGTTGCTGTCATCAAGGATTTGATTATCATTATTTCTTTCAATCAGGTTCGTATTTGTAGGATGTGTTGTGTTCAAGTTACATTCCGTGTTTGTCAATCGTTGTAAAGATGACAGGTTTCATTCATCGATTCGTTTCTTACTGCATCAATAAACAGCTCGTCTTCTTCTTTATCTGAGACCTGACACACTGCATGCACAGGTTTTTTTTACACTGTCTTCCTTTAGCGGGACATTGACTTTTTCCACCGTGTGCTTTGTTTCCGCAGTAGCTGGATTTATGAATATGCTTATCAGACGCTTCATATTTTTTGCTGCCTTTTCAATTGTGTAATTCGGTTTTGTTCAGCTCTTTGGAACTGTTGCTTTTATCTGTGCACTGCGTCAGTTCACGTGAGCTGCTCGGTGTACATGCATCGAAGGTTCCCAGCTGTGCTGGTGCCATCTCGTGCTATGTCCATAGCTGTATTTAATGTTACCTTAGTCCTGGCACTTAAAACTTTCTCTCGCAGTTTCGCTGAGTTTGTGTCAAACACCACCCTGACCATCTCATCTTCCTCTCCATAAGCACAGTCCTTCACCCGTGAATATTTACCCGTGGCAGTTTGCTATTGGATTGCGCTGACGGACGGCCTTATATGGGCAGGCACTAAATTACAAACGCCAGCGGCAGCCTGTCTATGAACTTAATTTAAAGTGTAGGTTTACATCGTGCTTTGTTTCCAAGTAGCAGAACTCATGAATATGGTTGTATATGTCACTCGCTCGCTTCTTATTGTTTCGCTGCCTTCTCAATTATATAATGCATGTTTTCTTCAGCGCTTTTTGAGGTCTTCCTGGTTTTCTATGTACTGCGTGATTACGTGGGAGGCGTGATGATGTCACACGAAACTCCGCCCCCACGGCGTTGAAGCTCATCTCCATTACAGTAAATGGAGAAAAACTGCTTCCAGTTATGACCATTACGCGTAGAATTTCGATATAAAACCTGCCCAACTTTTGTAAGGAAGCTGTAAGGAATGAACCTGCCAAATTTCAGCCTTCCACCCACACGGGAAGTTGGAGAATTAGTGATGAGTCAGTGAGTGAGTGAGTGAGTCAGTGAGTGAGTGAGTGAGTGAGTGAGTGAGTGAGTGAGTGAGTGAGTGAGTGAGTGAGGGCTTTGCCTTTTATTAGTATAGATATATATTGGCGTGGCCGCCCCAAGAGTCCTTGCTTTTCTTTCCCCAAGTAACCGATCGCCATACAATCAGCTCTGTAATAGACGTTAAGCCATCTGTAAGCTTAGCGCCGATTCTTCAAAACGTTTAAAGAACATTGAAATATCTTCGTAGTACATGTTTAATTATTCTGTCCTTAAAGACACTCCCAGTGAAGAATATAGATTATTTAAATGAAGTTAAAGTTTTATGTGTATAATTTAACAAACATATTTTGCTGCATTTCACCTTAAAAATGATATCGTCATCATATGTAAATACGCGCTTTATAAAGTGGCTCAGGTTGTGAGATATTATAACTGTAGTGCAAGTTTACAGTGGGGTGATTGTACTTATAAGTCCAAACAGTTCTACAAGGAGCACTTGATTGGCTGCATTTGAAGTTCTTGGGATTAAACTGTTTCTGAACCGCGAGGTCCGTACAAGAAAGGCTTTAAAACGTTTTGCAGTGGCTGAGACAGCGTGTCCTTAATGCCGTATACCGATAATTCTCTTTCTGATCAGCTGCTGCTGTGATTCACACTCAGATACAGTGATATAAATATTCCGAGTGGTGCAGTGAGAGAAATATTGAAAAAGATGATCCGCTGTGGCAACTCCTAACGGGAGGAGCTGAAAGAAGAAGAAGAAGAAGAAGAAGAAGAAGAAGTGAGAGTAACAACGCTAAAGCAGTTATGGTATTTGGAATACTATGGCTGTTCCCTGGACCATTATATTGTTACGAGTTAATTACAATCAGATGCATTACACTAATAAACAATATGCGGTTAGTTTCTGTGTATTTATAAAGCCGCGTCATGAAAATAATGAGTAATCACACAGGAACAGTAGCATTGCTTTGACGCTGGGTGCCGCCAGTTTGCAAAACCGAGCGGAGAACTTGCGTACGACAAGCCATGAGGTACCGTGGAAAAGTGTAGGTTTTATACATCGCGATTTGAACGTGGAAAAGTTCTTACGCAACATTTCTGTGCGTACGCACCGTTTATGCGTAGAACTCGCACTATAACATGGCGTAAGCACAAAAGCCGAAATGTGTTTACGCACAGAACAATCCAGGTGCAGGAATCTGTGCGTACTCCAACCCTTTGCGTACTCCAACTTCCACGTTCTTCCGCTACATAAATCCCGTTCAGCGTGAAAACTAACGCTCGTGCACACGCCTTATGTCCCGCCCCAACTCCTCCCAGAATTACGCCTCTTTGAATATGCAAATAAATATAAATCGCCCTTAATCTCAGCATTCTGTGAAAAGACAATGGGAAAAACACGGTGGAAAATATAAGAATTTCAGCGAATACCAAGTGGAGGCAAAGGAAAAACATATTATTTGTTCAATTAAACAGTGACATGAACAACAAAAGGAAGTTGACCGAGTGACATAGCGTGTTGGAGAAATTCAAAAGCTCAAGTTCACAAAGTCACATAGTGCCAGAATAAAAAAGAAGTCACATATCAAAGTCGCCGTGGAAAGGTGAGTTGTAACCCGCCGTCTGAGTGCCATATGAAAGCTTTATTAGGTTACAGACAAAAAAAAAAATAGGCACACAGTGGGTAAAAGCACGAAATGTCAACTTTAATCTCGACATTTCCACTTTGATCACGTAGTTTATTTTGTCATTTAGTAGAACATTATAAACTTCATCTTAAAATCATTTAATTTACTAGTTTCTCAAATCCCATCGTAACTAAAGTAGCACCTTAAGTACTTCCGTTCTTTTTCTTTCTCCGACTGGACACAGAATCCATTACATTCGTGATATTACAGCTCTCTGAATAATTAAAATACTGAGACGTATACGTGATATCATTTTCATGATGGTTGGAATGAAAGCACGTTATCAAACATGAGAACACGGTGGCGCAGTGATTGTTCACGTCTCACACAAGATGCTGCTGCGCCATGTGCGACCTTCGATGAAATAATTTATTGCAGCAGTGCTGTCTCCTTCACACGTACTAACCTCCAATTCCTGTCCTTACTTTTCTTTCCCCAAATACCCAATCGCCACACAATCAGCTCTGTAATTAAGTCATATGTAAGCTTACAACGACGATTCTTCAAAACTTCTAAGGAACATTGAAATATCTTTATAGTACGTGTTTAATTATTCTATCCGTCTATCCTTCCAATGTCGTGCCAGCCTCAGCAAATATACAGCGCGAGGCAGGAACAATACTTGAACTTGCAAGTGCCTTGGCACCGTGTCCTCACATGTTTAATTAATAACAATACAGATTATTTAAATAAAGTTAAAGTTTTATCTGTATAATATAATCAACATATTTTGCTGCATTTCATCTTTAAAATGATATCGTCATTATATGTAAATACGCGCTCTATAAAGTGGCGTTGTGTAATATTATAACTGCATCTCAAGTTTACAGTGAGGTGATTGTACTTATAAGTCCAAACAGGGAGCAATTGATTGAGTGCGTTTATAGTTCTTGGGATGAAACTGTTTCTGAACCGCGAGGTCCGTACAGGAAAGGCTTTGCTTTTTGCAGTGGCTGAGGTAGCGTGTGCCTGATGCTGTATACCGATAATTCTCTTTCCGATCAGCTGCTGCTGTGATTCACACTCAGATACAGTGATATAAATACTCTGAGTGGTGCAGTGAGAGAAATATGGAAAAAGATGATCCGCTGTGGCAACTCCTAATGGGAGCAGCTGAAAGAAGAAGAAGAAGAAGGTGCAGTGAGAGTAACAACGCTAAAGCAGTTATAGTATTTGGAATACTATGGCTATTCCCTGGACCATTATATTGTTACAAGTTAATTACAATCAGATGCATTACACTAGTAAGAAATATGCGGTTAATTTCAGTGTATTTATAAAGCCGCGTCAGGAAAAGAAAGAATAACCACACAGGAACAGTAGCATTGCTTTGACGCTGGGTGCCGCCATTCTGCAAAACCGAGCGCAGAACTCGCGTACGACAAGGTATGAGGTACCATGGAAATGTGCGTGGCTTTACGCCAAGTTTACGTTTTATACATCGCGATTTGAACGTGGAAGCATTTCTGTGCGTACGCACCGTTTATACATGAGCCCCCCGGTCAGCCAGAACTCTTTCTTTTTCTGCGCGCCCAAACCGTTCTAGCTACTGAGCATTTCTTGCTTTACAGATTTCTAATCCTGTCTAATCCACTTTCCCAGCACCTTCTCAATCCTTTCTTTTAAAATGCACACCTCCCTCCTTGTCCTTTAGAGGTCGGATTTTTTTTTTTTTTCTTATGACCCACACCAGCGCGTTTATGCAAGGACCCACAGGCGTGGTTTGGCCCCCTGCCCCCCCTTAAAGAGATATTCTTAAAATATTCATTCCCTCTGATTTATATTCCAAAGCAAGCGGCAGAAACAGATAAAGCGCATAAAATATGTAGCAACCGTTACACCCTCAAGTTCATAGCTGGTCTGAAAAGGCAGCTGAGTTGGGCTGAAGCGCGAGTCTGCTGTGACAGCAGTGTATCTTCATTCAAAATCCATTCAAAAATTATAGTAACAAGTTACAAGCCAGAGACCAAATCTTAACATTATTAATAACAAGAAGGTTTATATTAAAACAAAAATGAAAACGAGAGATACGTCTATAAAAGTGCCACTGTGTGACGCCACTGCCACTACTATTAAAGTGACCTGATATGGTGTTTGGAAAAGAAATGTTAAGTGAAGAGTGTTTGTTGAATGTGAAAAGGGTGCAAAACTGGTGTGGTGGAAGGAGCCCCCCCTTAAACACAGGGAGAACATGAAAAGCCCCATAGTTAGATGCTGTTTGTGGCATAGTGCAGCGGTTCTCAAACTGTGTGGGCGCTGAAGCTGTACAAGCGGGGCGTCGAATAAATGAACAAGACATCAAAATTAATTTTTTACATTTTTATTTCAAATTTAAATTTGCAAGCATATAATCACAACGAATGCATTATAACTAAACTTAAAATTAAACATTTCTAAAGCATAGATCCAATGACTAATATGTGCCTGATTTAAAGTACACAGCCTGTCCAGGTTTGGTTTGATATTCGAGATATCGAGACACTCTGAGCTCCTTTTCTATTGGATGTTTGTTTCTATGACGAGCGGCGCCACTGCTGCTGCTTTTATAGTCGCGTATTTTCAATCCAGAAAGTCCGAGATGTATCGGTATCTGTCGCGAACATTCGGGTAACAGTATAGATCAGGTGATAATGCGGCTCGACTGCACCACATTGACAGCGTAGCCAATATTTCCAAACTGAGTTAAATCATTTACTGTGTATTGGGTTATTTTCATGCTACAAGTAACAGCTGTATAATATTTGTCGGACGAAAATATGTTCGCCTCGCGCAGATTGACTTCATCAGTGTCCTCGTTTACGAGATTTAAAAAAATTAAAACATATTTAATCGTTTCTTTACATAAAAAATAATTAAATAAGAATAAATAATTTATTCTTGTTTTTTGGGATTAGAATTACTACCAAAAGCCACATAAGGCATTTCAACAGTTATTAAAGCACTTAAAAAAAAAATTGCAAATATTTCATCGAAGTTAGCCGAACACATGTAAATCTTATGGAAGTAAAAATGATAGGATACCGCGACACCGCACGAGTATCATACCTTTGTTAGTTGTATCATGGGTTATTCTCATCTATCTTATATTATGCAGGGGCGCAGAATTATTACAGGTAGAAAAGGGGTGGGGGCAAAATACGAAAGATTGAGAACCGCTGGCATAGTGGTTAGGACTTTGGACTTCAAAACCTTGAGGCTGCAGGTTTAAAACCTGCTACTGCCATCAGGGTGTGACCCTGACCTAGTCACTTCACCTGTCTGTGCTCCCTTTGAAACAAGAAGTGTGACTAATTGTTATTAAATGAAGGGGGCAGCCTAATAAATAATAATGCCGTTCTGGAATTTGAACCCAGGATTGTGGAGCCCCGTGCCAGCATGTCATGCCCACCTTGTTCTACCAATGCGCAATTCTAAAAAGAATAAAAAAAAAAAGAAAGAAAATGCCCTTCAGTGTCTTGTTTTGCGCAGCGCTCACCACAAAGTGCTTAATTGATCTGATTTTGCTCATAATGACAGTGAGATTGATTCGCTATTTTTGGCCGAGAGGCATCCATTACTGCTGCTTGTACTCGGCAAACCATTACATCACCCGGCAAGAAACTTTCACTTCTGTCAATTGATTAATCGATTCCCACATCACGGAATGCTGCTTTATAATGCCTTGAATTTATCTGTTCCTGACGGAATGCCAGGTTAATGGCGCCTCTGCAGGCGAGGTGGGAGTCAGAGTGAGGCACAAGGTATTTATGGGGAGCAAGCATGGGCCATCTTAATGCATGGGCATACTGGGCATTTGCACCAGGGTGCCCCCACGAGCATAAGGGCCCCATGTTAATCTATGTTTATTGTGACTAGCTGAGCGGTTTTGTAGGGAGGGGGACCAGTGCACTTCTTTGCTTGGGGGCCTTTAATTCTGTTAAGATGGCCCTGGGTGCAAGACTACTGTGTCACAGAAAGGCGGATTACAAGGAGTCAAGGCGGATGGGGGCCTGCCAGGCTGTGTGTACCAGCTGGCCAGTTGTCTTTGGGTGTTCCCCTCTCCTGATTTTTTTCAAGGACATAAGGGCAAGTGTCATGCCCCATGGACTTCAGCAGCTGAGGGCATAAAGTAGGGACTAAGAACCTTTAGGACGATAAGGGTGGCAGGTGCAAAAAAAAAAAATGAGTTCAATTCAGAGCCCTCCATAGCGTTTGGGACAAAGATATATTCTCCCCCCAAATTACCGCTCATTTTAAATCAAGTGTTTTTGACATGTTTTTGACCCAAACATTATGGAGGGCATTGCATGTATAGTAGCCAGTAGGGGGTGTCACAGACACCCAAACCCCATACACAGCCACTCTCACTCCAACCTCAGGTTCAACTGTCTTTTTTTTCAACACAATGCCTTTCATGGGTTTCTGACACGTTTTGAATATCAGAAAAGAAATCCAACCCTGACTCCTTTTCTTTCTCTTGTTCTTCTCCACTCCTCTCATGCAAGGTTGGTCCTTCCAGTCCTCCTCTGGAATGTGGAGGACTCCCTTTTAAGCCCAGCTCAGGGTACTTTCATCCTGACCAACGGGAAGTACCAGGGGTACAGGGGATTCACTTCCCAGCAACCTCTCCTGGCAGCACCCATGAAACCACAATTCTTATGCTGCTTTTGGGGGCATCCAAAGCAACTCACAAAGAGAGATGCCAACATCCAATGTGCAAGGGAGTGACATGTGCATTGGTGGCTCTCTTTTTCTCCCACTGCCCCTCATTTCCTCTAGCATCCCAAGTGGGAAAGGGAACGCGAGATGTCCCATTTAGGATGCTCCTCCATTCATGTTGTCCATCCACTGTACTGGCCTTCCAGCCAGGTTAATGGGCTCCCATCTATCTTTGCTGGGATGCCTGACCCAATACATCTTCTGCCACACTGGCCCTTCATGCCAGACTCCTTGCTGGGACAGGGAATGCCACGCCTCTCTTCCAGATCATCTATTACACTGGCTTGCTGGTCGGGTACAGAATTGGGGTCCGCCAGTCCATCCATGACAATATAAACTCACTGGCCACTTTATTAGGTACACCAGCTCAACTGCTTGTTAACACAAATATCTAATCACCCAATCACATGACAGCCCCTCAGTGCATTTTGGCTTGTAGATATTGACAAGACCACCTTCTAAAGTTCAAACAGATCATCAGAATGGGGAAGAAAGGTGGTTGAAGTGACTTTGAACATGGCATGGCTGTTGGTGCCAAACGGGCTGGTCTGAGTATTTCAGAAACTGCTGATCTACTGGAACTTTCTTGCGTGGAGTTTGCATGTTCTCCCCGTGTCTGCGTGAGTTTCCTCCGGATACTCCGGTTTCCTCCCACAGTCCAAAGACATGCAGGTTAGGTGCATTGGCAAATCTAAATTGTCCTTAGTGTGTGCTTGGTGTGTGTGTGTGCGCCTTGCGGTGGGCTGGCACCCTGCCCAGGGTTTGTTTCCTGCCTTGTGCTCTGTGTTGGCTGGGATTGACCCCTGTGACCCTGTAGTTAGGATATAGCACGTTGGATTATGGATGGATGGATTTTCAATAAAGACCTCATGCATTGGCATCATTTGATGCCTGGTGTCCAGTCGAGACTTCTTTTGACAGCTTTTTATTTTGGCTGTGAGGAGGGTCTGAAGGATATGACCACCTCGCCCACTCCTCTTCTTTGGGTGAGGAGTATCTGGATTTGATTCCAATAAAAGATCCCTGGGCATCATTTATAAAGAGCAGGGTATAACCCAATGTCCTGGCTAAATTGCCCACCACAGCCTGGCAATTCTGCATCCCCCCCGCCCCAATCATCCCCAGTCTCTCATTGGCTAACTTTTTCTCACCACTTCATCACCTAATATCTAATGTATGGTGAGTGTACTGGTCCCAAAATGGCTGCCATTGCATCATCCAGGTGGGTGCTGCACATAAGTGGTGGTTGAAGTGACTCCTCACTCACTAAAGCTACCTATTATTATTATTATTATTATTATTATTATTATTATTATTATTATTATTAAGGCTTCTACTTCCATGTCTAGCAGATTTTCCCCAATTCTCCTAACTCTACGTATTATATTGTGAGTGGTATGGAGAATGGATGGGCATCCTGGCTGAATGACGGCATGATCTCGGGACACAATGGAAGGTGCCAGGGAATGGAAAAGCAGAAGCGGGAGGCAAGGAGCAGTTCCATGCCCCATACTTTAGGTAGCATTGATCTACCAGAGGCATCCCAGCTTGGACACCTGCAGGGGTTCATGGGAACTGGAACTGAATCCCTGGGTGCCACAAGGGGACGTTGTCAGGGGAGGCCTACCCTGATTCTTAAAAACTCCAGATGTACCCCTAAACAAAGTCATGCCAGGTCACCAGAAGCTGTTCTGGGTCTTGTATAATCAGAGCCAACCACCTTACCCTGAGGAATCAGAGTTGGAAGGCAGCAGGCAACACTCACCTGGGGGCGGAAAGTGAGGAGTGTTTGTGTGATTATTGGCCTTGTGTCACAATACTTTATGGTATTTAATGCATGTTGGGTTAAAATATCCAATATTTGAACCCATGACTCTGTTCAACATTATTGAGTCTGGTGTGTGGGGCTCAGTGGTGCCCCCTTAATGGTTGCATGTGTAGAAATGAATATACATAATGTAACCTAATGATAGAAATCAAATTAGATCAAATCTAATTTTGCAAGTGCCAGTTGGCCCTGTACCCTCTGCCAGAAGGTAGGAGTGATAAAGGGGTGTTTAGAGGACGGACTGAGCTTTACACTAATATGGGTGTGCCACTCTATGTCTGTGTGTGTCCTGAGGTGTCCCAGGGATATTCTCTACTACTTCACTACACTTTATGGTGCCCCGCAGCCCTGGGCTGAGCAGGTGCCACACCAGGATGTGATTCAGACAGTGAAGATGGACTCCACTGTGCACATGTAGAAGTTTAGAATAACAGATGGAGAAATGGGAGTTGTCTTCAAACATTCAAGGTGGTAGAGGCACTGGTGCGCCACCTTAACAAGACATGAAATGTGCCGTACCCGCTTTATCAATTAATCAATGACCGTCACTCCAAGAAATGTCAAAGCTCCTCACCCTCTCTAGAGAATCCCTGTCGATGTAGATGGTAGTCTGGTCTGCCATCTTCTTTGTCTAGTCCCTGACCAATCCCTTGGCTTTGTGGACAATAAGGGCAAGTCTGTTGTCCTTGCACCATTTTTTCGTATCCCTGTGAACCATCTCATCAATGTTGGTGATCAAGGCTATTGATGGTGGTGTCATCAATAAATTTAAAGCTGGCAACAGCGCTGCGTTCTAACACACAGTCATGGTGGTTGGCACAGCACAGTCCACAACCCTGTGAAGTGCCCATACTGAGGGTCAATGTCTAGGATGTGATGCTACCAGTCCACATAGAGGTCTGCCTTTCCAATATCCAGCGGCAAAGGACTGCACCCTAAATGGAGAATTTTGATGGCCAGCTTTGCTGGTCCTGAGCTCTGGCATAGTGGATTTAAATAACCAGGTGTGCCAAGATGCTTTGGTAGAGCCTGACAGATTACTTGGTTAAACAGTTACGCCAGGTGGGCACAGCTCCAGGGCTCTGGTTTTGGCTTTCAGAGTAGGCACAGTCTGTGTGGTGTTTGCAGATTCTCCCTGTATCCACATTTTCAGGTATTCCAGTTTTCTGTTAAAAACCACTGGTGAAGGGCACTACGTGTGCCATTTGATTAACCAATGGCAGCACAGCATTGGCAGCATTCATCTTCATCTCAGGGTCATGCCAGACAGATCAAAGTCACGGGACTGGCATTAAGTGCTAATGGCATTTTTGATGAACTCCTTCTAGTCTTACCCAAATGCTCCGTCTTGAGAGGTGAAGCTGAAATTTAGGTTTCCATCCTTGGGAAAGCCTCAATTTCACTCGGACTAATTCCTCCGAGTTGTGCTCGGAAATGCCAGCTGGCACAATGAGCAGCGACCCAGAGTCAGACAGGCTATGGCTCAATTATTTATAAGACCCTCAGCCCACTTTCTACACAAGAAGCCAGATCTGCAAACCCAAGGAGATTTTCTGTTAAAGGGCATATGTATAAGAGAGAGTCTGGGCAGTAGTGACATTTAAGTGGCAACTGCAGGGTGCCCACAGTGTACTGCGGAAGGGACTTTACTGAGGAAAGGCACACAATGAGCCCTTGACGGTCATGAATAGCCACTCGGCAGCTTCCTTACTGACACACATTATCAGCCGCCGGTGCAGTCGAGGGCTTTTCCATCCATATAGTTGTGGCATGGTGACACTTGACAAATCACTTCCTCACTGTGATCAATTAAGATTTCTTTTATATTGAAATGTTTAGGATAATGCAGCCTTTAATAAGCTATCTCTCCACATGTGCATCATCACTGCCACATGAGCACTCTTGCACACGAAAAGAGCCAGGTGGGCTGCGTTTCTGACTTCCTTCAAATGTTTTTAAGAAATCAAAATTGGCAAGAAGGGAAAATTCTTACCAGTGTATCCAGTTCAGAGTTTCAGGAAGGTGGAGGCGATCCTAGCAACAACAGGCACTAAGTAGGAGCGCAAGGTAGACAGGAGGTCAGTACACATGAGCACATGCTAATCACATGCTGATCACACACCTACATGTTGAGCTGCACCAACCTTATGGTGGGCACTGAGGGGGCACTAAATGGAAAAGGACTTGTTACATTATTAATTCTAGACACAAATCAACGCCCACTTTTGTTTTCTTGATTTTAATGTCGTGGGACAATTATATGTAACTCAGAGGGCATTATAATATTTAGAAAGAATATTTCCATGATTTCTAATTACTGTATGTTAGATAGAAATACACTATAGATAGATAGGTAGATAGATAAGGATAGTATAATTTCAAGTGTACAGAGTTCAGTGAACTTCCATTTTTTATGTCTGACCAACGCGCCACATGCCTCAACTTTCCAGCGCCATCAAAAATAAAAACGGATTTAGATTAAGAACTTTATTTTATTAAGCGCAGTCCAGCGTTCTCCATGTATTAAAAGTATCTTGTCCTGACATTCTTCCTCTGGACGTTGAGATTTCTCCCCCTCTTCTATACACTTAAATTTCCGCCCTTTCTGTGTCGTTTCCGCGCTACACAGACGCCATTCTCTTTTCACTGCGGGGTAACGCGTGGGCTCCTCTCAATGGACCCGGCCCAAGGATTCTCCCGTTAAATATTCCAGGCAGGAGCGCTCCGTTTGAAGTCTAGTGCGGCTGGATGTTTTAGATAAAGCGATCGAGTCTGCCTGTTTCTGATGCTTTTTTACGCTAATAGGATTAGGATACACCGTGCCTACCCTTGAGTGGGTAAACAGGATTTAATGAAAAGCAGGTACTGTGGTGCGATTGCTTAACATTTTCTTTTGTTCTTGCTGAAAGAGAGAAGAAGCTGATAAAACACTGATGAAGAAAGATAAAGGCAGTTGCCTTTTCATGCGAGACTCGATGATGGACAGGGGTTTATTGAAACTGAGCAAGGAACTCAGGATGCTATATATTTTAAGTTCAGGTTCAGAGTCCGTATTTATGAAACCTCTCAGAATTACTCCAACGAATAGCACCATAAGTCTGACTAGATAAGAGTTTGACCCACCTCGTAGCATAACATGAGAAGTACTAACGATGCGTCCTATAGCCGCTCCTCGCGAGGTGTTGGAGTTCGCGTTTGCGAGTGAATGACGTCACGATTTTATAGTCCGCAGAGCGGTAGGCTCTCACCTTTCTCGAGCTCACGCTCACTTGTTCTTTAATTTCTTTCCTCCCGATTTCTTTTTCTCTTTTCTTACCTGTCCTTCGCCTTTTAATCCGTGCGAGAGGTGTCCAGCTGCAGTCAGGATAGTTTTAGGCCTATAACAGATCCGAGCACTTCAGAAATAATAATAATAATAATAATAATAATAATAATAATAATAATAATAATAATAATAATAATAATAATAATAATTCTTTGCATTTATATAGCGCTTTTTTGACTACTCAAAGCCCATTGAATTAAAAGGCCCGTTTATTTTTAGCACTTGTGTAAAAGTACAATGAAATAATTTACTAACAAATCAGTAGAAATGTTTAATGCGATGTGTTGCTAGTTACCTTGAAAATTAATTCATTTAATTTTTTCACACAAAAAGTTACGTTGACTTATGAGGAAATATATATATATATATATATATATATATATATATATATATATATATATATATATATATATATATATAATACCGTACCTTCCAAATAATACAAAGAGAATACGACAAGTGTTTCGCCCTAATTATGGTTTGTCAGGTTTTTGCTTCCGTTTACGGACATCGAAACTCAGACATTGCGCCTCGTGTAACCATCTGTCTCCCGGTATCTCCTCCATGCTCTTGAGACCGTCTTGTGATGGCACGTATGTATGGTATATAACATCCAGCAGGAGTTGGACTACCTGTGCAAGCTGAATGGACTGCAGGTGCCACCTCATGCCACCAGTAGTGACAAGGACAATAGCAAAATGCAAGACTAGAGAAGAATCATTCAGGATGGATCAGGAGATAGCAGTTCTCTGTTGCCACTATTCCCTTTTTTTGTCTTGCTGTTGCCTCTCCAGGTCACCTGTTGTCACTTCCATTTGCGCCAAACCAGGTGACATTCATTCCCAATCTCTTCTGCTTCCTAACTGGACAGACTGATATCCCTGAAGCTTCACTGACTTGCTGTTAGACTCTAATGATTGAGTGTCCCCTTCATTGTTCTGAGCAGTGCTATAGTAGGTGCAGACCCACTGACCACTCTGTAGGTGGGCATCAAGGACCTGAACTTTACATTTGGGGCCACAGGGAGCCAATAGAGTGACGTGAAGAGAAGAGTGACATGTGCCTTCTTGGCTGGTTGGACACAAGATATACCACTGCATTTTGAATCATCTGCAGCCGATTGGTGACACATGCTAGCACTCCAGCAAGCAGACAGTCACAGTGGTCCAGTTGTGACAGCACCAAAGCATATTCTGCACAGACAGTACAGTGGGGGAGACACTTGGTCCACCGCCAATTTTCAGCATAGCCACCTGCGTGATGTGACAGCAGCCATTCTTGCACCAGTATGCTCACCACATATTAGCTCTTAGGTGGCTAGGGGGTGAAAGAGATAATCAGGGGACCACAATGACCAGGCCATGGTGGGAAATTTAACCAGAACATTCAGGGAAGACCCTACTGTTTTCATAGGATCTTTTATGTCCACAGACAGCCAGGACCTTGATTATAAATCTCATCTGAAGAATGGAGCCATTTTTGTATTGTCCCTGTCACTTCACTGGGCCATTGGGATCCACATGGTAAGTGCCCCCTGGTGGCCACACCAACACAACTTGCAGTAACAAACTAAGCTTTTCCTAGATGGTCTCCCATCCAAGTACTGGCCAGGCACAAACATGCCTAGCTGGGTGGTCAGGGGGTGGGTTGTGGTGTGTCTGCTCACCATTCAGGGGCTGAATTTGTGTCTTAATATAGTGCCTTTCCCTACTTAACATCATTTAGACATGCTTTATGTTGACTTGTTTCAGTATTTTTACTCCCTCATAGGCAGTCTGTGTGCGGAAGAAGTGGAAGTCTTGAGTTTTACATTATCAAGCTTTGGCCAGTAGGGGCACACATATTGGTTTTCCTGAAGTAGAACTGGATGTCTGTAGTCTTATGTGGGAATCGCGTAAAACACAATGAACCTGAAAGTTGTCATTATCTTTTTTTATGAAAATCTCTGCTTTTCAAAATCGCCTGCTGTACCATTTCCAATTTCATTTCTATAACAGAGAAATGTTTTTGATGTTTTCATCTTCTGTTTTTGCCATGCGGTTGATGTTTTCTCGAAGTGTCGTCGTGCCACACATGCTAATGACCCATCTAAATGCACTCGCCACCCTGCTGGAAGACCCAACCACTTTCTGGCTGCCGTTGCTGGCTTGGCTGGGAATGCCAAAGGAGATGCAATGGAAAAATCAATCAGTGGGTAGCTCTTGCATTGGCCACAATGATCTTGTTCCAATAATCCTCTTCTGAAATTCATCATGCCTGAAATGTTGGCAACTCCTCTTTGCTCCCCGAGGAAATAATGTGACTCTGCAGAAACACCATTTTCCACCTAATCGCTTATCAGCACACCTCAGACTGCAGCCAAGCTACGTTCACAGAAGGGGAATACGGAGGGGGAATCTTGACTTATCTCTCAGCGGCGTCCAGCACCAGACCAGCAGGAGATTTGCATCGGGGACATGCAGCCTTAAAAACGTGATGGAGAAATGAAAAGCCAAAAAAAAGCAATTCAGCAGGAGACAAAGACCCCTTGAGGAGCCATAGATGAAACATTGGAAGTGGCTGAATAGCTAAACGCACGCGTGGAGCCAACCTCGGAGAAGTGGAAAAGTTGCTACATGTAGATAAATATATGTAGAATGGGAGGAATACATATTAGTAAAAAGGTGGGTAATAAATCAATGGAATATATATATATATATATATATATATATATATATATATATATATATATATATATATATATATATATATATATATATATATATATATATATATATATATATATATATATATATATATATATAGTGGAACCTCGGTTCACGACCATAAATCGTTCCAAAACTCTGGTCGTAACCCAATTTGGTCGTGAACCGAAGTAATTTCCCCCATAGGATTGTATGTAAATCCATTCCAGACCATATAAACTGTATGTAAATATATTTTTTTAAAGATTTTTAAGTACAAATATAATTATTCATACCATAGAATGCACAGCGTAATAGTAAACAAAATGTAAAAACATTGAATAACACTGAGAAAACCTTGAACAACAGAGAAAACTAACATTGCAATAGTTCACGCTATAGCGCTACAAACCGCTCGCTAAAAACACTTTTTTTTCATGAGTTTTAAGCCCAGGGAAAAAAATGAACATTTGAAAAATCCGTAACTTAGTAAACCACCAAAAAGTAACATTGCAACAATGCACGCTACGAACCGATCGCTGTAAACTAGTAAACAGAAGTGAAGTGGAGGTTAAAATCCAATAGTAAAAAGTCTTCATTAAATACAACGAGGTTAAAACAATGCTCGGATCTGTCTCTTTAAAAACGAGCCTGGTGCATTCTTTAACTGCCTTCTCAGCCTAATGTGTCCAGCCGTCTCTCTCTTTCGTTCTCGTGTGCTTCTGTGTGTGTGTGTGTCTCTCTCTCTCTCTCTCTCTCTCTCTCTCTCTCTCTGTCTGCACAGGAAATGTACAGGAGAGACTGAACACTTGCGGAAATCATCAGCGCGCACAAACTGAAAGGGAAACTGGCTTGTTCCTTTACCGAGTCTGTGGTTGTGAACAGATGCAAAAGTTTGGCAAATATATATATGGAGGTTGGAAAATGACTGAAATATATATATATACGTAAATATATATATATATATTGTCATATATCATGACATTTTTTGCTTTCAAAGAATCAAATTGGCCACTTTTCCATATATTTTAAAATTGCCTCCTAAAATATACTGAAAGAACTGAAGAACAATAGAAGTTCAGGGCACCTAAATTTATTATTTTAAAATTGAATTTTGCAGCTGCATAAACATGCAAATACAGTCAGCTAGAATGTGAATTTATATCCTTTAAAAATGTCATCCTGCATACAAAGAAAGGAGATGAACCTGAGAGAGCAGAAGCAATCTGGGGACAGCCTAACTGGAGGAAAAGAAAAGAAACTTAAGTGGTAGCTCCAGCACTTGTTGTTTGTTCCTTCAAAAATCTTTGATTGAAAATTCCTATGAAACAAGGCAAACTAATAATCTGTTAAAACAAAAGACAGATAGAATGTGAAAGGCACTACAGTATATAATAGATAGATAGATATGAAAGGCAATATATAATAGACATATAGATAGAATTATATACTGTATAGATGGACTGTGAAAGGTACTATATAATAGATAGATCAATAAGGCACTATATGATAGATAGATAGATAGATAGATAGATAGATAGATAGACAGATGTGTAAGACAATATATAATAGAGATGTGTAAGACACTATATAATAGACATATCAATAGAATGATATAGAGCTAGAATGTGAAAGGCACTATGTAGTAGATTGCTGTGATTTATGGACATTCACAGCAGGCTGAGTGACTGTAGACTTGCACAGAGGACCTTTCTGGACTCCTCTGAGGTGTGTTCCTCTGCTGGCAGGTGGGATTTTGATTCACTGGTCCACTTGTCACACTCCTATCATATTGTAAGCTGAACTCAGGAAGATCAGGCAGTTTCAAAGAATCAATTTTAATTTTTTACTACAGTTTGTGAATGCAGGGTCGCATGATTATTCTGGCATTCTGGATTTCAAGCAGGTTGCATCATAACAAATTTCATAGGGACGACTGGCATGTGGCAGCCAAGTGTTTATATCTTAATCACATTTGGATTTTTTCTTCCTATTATTAAGAATTAGAGCTCATGAGGTGTAATTTGGAGCTGGAGCCAGGATCAGACTGTTATCAGATGCCTTACTTTTTGCCTGTGTCATGCATGCAAGTCAGAGGATCAAATTTCAGGCTTTTCAGAGGTATGTAATACTGCCCTGGGACAAGAGGGGGTGCCATTCCTAATTGTGTCATCTCTTTTCTCATTCACAGCACCAAAAAGACGTCTAATGAGGGCAGCCGTTCAGTCTGAGTCCTATAAAAGCTGGACGTTCCCAGATAGAAGTGTCTTATTTGGACTTGAGCAGGTCACAGGATGAAGCTCCACCAAGACAGACACACTCTACGAATGCACCCTCAGCTGACTATCACCTGTTTGTTTATGCTGTTATTGTGCCATCGTGTGCCTGTTTTCATTGGATTAAATTGGTCAACCCAGCTGGCACCCCAAAACATCTTTGGACTCCTTCTGTGTCTTCCCTCATCCACACCTACAAATGATGTGCAGTGGAAGGTTGAAATGCTGCCCCTCTTCTAGTCTTATTAGTGAACAAATTAATTAATTAAAGAACACAATCACACTAATGAATTAGTCTTACATTAAATTAATTGCTAGCAGAATACCGGCGCTTCGCAGCAGAGAAGTAGTGTGTTAAAGAATTTATGAAAAAGGAAAGGAAACATTTTAAAAATAACGTAACATAATTGTCAATGTAATTGTTGTAGGCTTATTTCAGTATTGAGAGTGAATTTGATGATTGTAAAGAGTTTAATTTATGATTGTAAATGTTGTGTATGAGAAATGCACATTTTTAGGATGTCAGGATCTCTTTGTAAACGACGCCCTCGGGCTGTAAAATGACCAAGATGTCTGCTGAGCTTACTCTCGACCATGCAACGTACAGCTGGCCATGTGAGAAGCCATCTTGTGTCATGTCAATGGCGACCTTTTTTTAAGAGTCTGGCCCTGTGACTTTATTTATTATCATAGCAAAGCAGACCCTTACTGGAAATTGGAATGGGAGGTCAGAGGGTATGAGAGGCTCCCCTGAGCCAGTTCCAGTGAAGACTGTTGGCTCAATGAGGTTCTTGTGCAGAGATCTGATCTGAAGCCTGGTGCCGTTACAATGTTTTGGTGGTTGTAAGTTTCGTAGTAACAAAATTGGTGCACCGACCAAGTATGCGGAGGCCTGCCCAGATGATTAAGAGTGTGAAGAAATGAAATGAAAAGGCAGGAGTCACCAGCAGGAAGACGTGAAGGAAGGCGAACAATAACGGGCTTGAAGCGGTGGAGTAAAGAAGAAGGGAGAAGTGAGCACGACAAACAGCTGAGGAAAGTAAGGAAGCGAGTGAGGAGGCACAGGAGCGTGGCATGTCATTAATGTAAATAGGCAGGGAGCCAACCATGTGGTAGGGCGGACAGTGGCACTTGTGCATCTCTGCCGTGAAATAAATCCTCTGTTAACGGAAATAAGGAATGAAATCGCCAAAAGAAGAGGTCTGTTCCGAAAGTTCCCTACAGCGTAATGGTGGGAACCGCCAAAAAGAAGACGTTATTTTTGAAAGTTAGTTACGGGGCACAGCACGAAATGAAACATACTTAACGTTTGTAAGTACAGTGTAAAGGATGAGCATGGGAAATTTGGGCTTCCTACGTATATTGGAAGTCACAGAAATAGTGAGGACGGGTTTCCCCTATCTATATATACAGTTTAGGGGCTACACCTGTTTCTCCCCCCTTGGATGTTGCAATAGGACATGAAACATACCTAACTTTTGTAAGTACACTGCGAGGAATGAGCATGCAAAATTTCAGCTTCCCACCTATATGGAGAGTGGGAGAATTACTGATGAGTCAATGAGGGCTTTGCCTTTTACAGTGCATCCAGAAAGAATTCACAATATAACTTTTTCCACGTTTTGTTATGTTACAGCCTTATTCCAAAATGGATTAAATTCATTTTTTTCCTCAGAATTCTACACACAACACCCCATAATGACAAAGTGAAAAAAGTTTACTTGAGGTTTTTGCAAATTTATTAAAAATAAAAAACTGAGAAATCCCATGTCCATAAGTATTCACAGCCTTTGCTCAATACTTTGTCGATGCCCCTTTGGCAGCAATTCCAGCCTCACATCTTTTTGAATATGATGCCACAAGCTTGGCACACCTATCCTTGGCCAGTTTCGCCCATTCCTCTTTGCAGCACCTCTCAAGCTCCATCAGGTTGGATGGGAAGCGTCGGTGCACAGCCATTTTAAGATCTCTCCAGAGATGTTCAATGGGATTCAAGTCTGGGCCACTCAAGGACATTCACAGAGTTGTCCTGAAGCCACTCCTTTGATATCTTGGCTGTGTGCTTAGGGTCGTTGTCCTGCTGAAAGATGAACCGTCGCCCCAGTCTGAGTTCAAGAGCGCTCTGGAGCAGGTTTTCATCCAGGATGTCTCTGTACGTTGCTGCAGTCATCTTTCCCTTTATCCTGACTAGTCTCCCAGTTCCTGCCCCCCACAGCATGATGCTGCTACCACCATGCTTCACTGTAGGGATGGTATTGGCTTGGTGATGAGAGGTGCCTGGTTTCCTCCAAACGTGACGCCTGGCATTCACACCAAAGAGTTCAATATTTGTCTCATCAGACCAGAGAATTTTGTTTGTCACGGTCTGAGAGTCCTTCAGGTGCCTTTTGGCAAACTCCAGGCGGGCTGCCATGTGCCTTTTACTAAGGAGTGGCTTCCGTCTGGCCACTCTGCCATACAGGCCTGATTGGTGGATTGCTGCAGAGATGTTTGTCCTTCTGGAAGGTTCTCCTCTCTCCATAGAGGACCTCTGGAGCTCTGACACAGTGACCATCAGGTTCTTGGTCACCTCTCTGAGTAAGGCCCTTCTACCCCGATCGCTCAGTTTAGATGGCCGGCCAGCTCCAGGAAGAGTCCTGGTGGTTTCGAACTTCTTCCACTTACGGATGATGGAGGCCACTGTGTTCACTGGGACCTTCAAAGCAGCAGAGATTTTTCTGTAACCTTCCCCAGATTTGTGCCTCGAGACAATCCTGTCTCGGAGGTCAACAGACAATTCCTTTGATTTCATGCTTGGTTTGTGCTCTGACATGAACTGTCAACTGTGGGACCTTCTATAGACAGGTGTGTGCCTTTCCAAATCATGTCCAGTCAACTGAATTGACCACAGGTGGACTCCAATTAAACATCTCAAGGATGATCAGAGGAAACAGATGGACCTGAGCTCAATTTGGAGCTTCATGGCAAAGGCTGTGAATACTTATGTACATGTGCTTTCTCATTTTTTTTATTTTTAATAAATTTGCAAAAATCTCAAGTAAACTTTTTTCATGTTGTCATTAGGGGGTGTTGTGTGTAGAATTCTGAAGAAAAAAATGAATTTAATCCATTTTGGAATAAGGCTGTAACATAACAAAATGGGGAAAAAGTGATGCGCTGTGAAAACTTTCCGGATTCATATTCCAAAGTAGCGTTACATCGATCTGGAGCCTATCCTGAAAACACTGGGCGCCACTCGGGATCCAAGCCTAGGAGGTGCCATTCCATTGCAGGGTCTTCTTCTTCTTCTTCTTCTTCTTCCAGTTCTATGTGGGGTCGATGTAGTTGATCAGCCTCCTCCATTCAGCTCAGTTCCCCAGTCAGACTCTCTACCTTCAGATCTTCTACTTTATCCATCCTCCTCCACTCTGGCGCCTCTATCTTTCTTTTTTCCATGTCCGTACCACTTCACCCTACTTTCCAGCACTTTCTTAGCTATCTCCCCCAGTTTGGTTGTACCTCTGATTGTCTCATTTCTTATATTCCACACCTCCATCTCCACATTCTCATTTCTGCACATTCACATTCTTCTCCTGCTGCTCTCCCTTTATTGCCCACTGCTCATCTCGATATATCATTGCTTGTCTTATAAAAGTCTCCTTTAACCTTCATCTTGAATCTTTGATCACACAATCCTCATGATACCTTCTTCCAATTGTTCCATCCCAGACTGCACTCTGTGGTTTATCGCCACATCTAATTCTCCATCTTGGTCTACCACTGATCCTTGATATTTAAACTTCTCCACTCCTTTCAATGGTTCTCTCTGCAGGCACTCTCACTTTTTTGGCCAGAGAGTCACTTGTCAGGCCACAATTCGGGTCTTTGTCTTCGAACATAATCTTGTAATCACTTCAGTACCTCTAAATAGCATTGTTGGTTGAGTGTTTGTCCCTGTTCAGTAAATTCTTGGTGGACTATTCCCTTGTGATCGAAGAAACACACCAGCCTTGTCTTAAGCCCTGAGTGTGACTGTGAGGTTTCTAAACTTTTTTGGGACAAAATGGGACCACACACCAAAAAGCATAGCTAAGCGCAATCACCGGGCCTGTAGAAGACAGTATACTGGTTGGCAGGGAAACCACGGGCTCCCAGCACCGTAGTGGCTTATGTAGCGGCTCGCTGCGAAAAGAAATTTGAATCAATTGCATCCAAGCTATAAGTGCTTGTCATCGATGGGTGATGCAAGGAAGATTATAACTGCAGAGAACATTATTGCTTGGCTGCCTGTTCACTTTGTCTGTGTATGAGAGAGTAGTAGATCACACCACAATAAATAACCGTGCTGTTCCTGTTTCAAGCTGAATAAAGTTGGTTTTGCTAAAGTACTGAGACTCAGCCTCGTGTTTTGGGGTGCAAGAAAGGAAGTCACATGTCACACGACAGGCATGCTTTTTTAGGGTGCGGTGAACATCTGTGCCACTCAAACCCACTCGACTTTTTCATAGCATCTTCACCATATGCCACTTGTAATGTTTCCGTAGCACATTTGCCAATTTTCACACAAAATTGAGTATTAACATGTTGCTCTAACTTTTGATCTCCCATTTTTCCGCAATAGACAAACGGGTATCAGCAAGAGTGAAAGGGAAGATCTACCAGCTGTGTTTTGTGGGCTGGAGACGCTGGTACAGGAGACAGAGCTGGAGGTAGCAGAGTTAAAGATGCTAAGATTTGCATTGGGTATGACGAGGATGGACAGGATTAGAAATGAGGACATTAGAGGGTCAGCTCAGGTTGGACGGTTGGGAGACAAAGTCAGAGAGGTGAGATTGCAATGGTTTGGACAAGTGCAGAGGAGAGATGAGGGGTATAATGAGAGAAGGGTGCTAAGGATAGAGCTGCCAGGGAAGAGGAGAAGAGAAAGACCTAAGAGAAGGTTTATGGATTTGGTGAGGGAGGACATACAGGTGATGGGAGTGACAGAACAAGATGCAGAGGACAGAAAGATACGGAAGAAGATGATTCACTATGGTGACCCCTAACTGGAGCAGCCAAAAGAAGGAGAAGAAAAAAGAAGTGTACACCTTCCCAACAGCTAACTAACAACTGGCTCTATCAGCTTGCAATTTCCTCACGTATTAGTTCAAATGTTTTCAAATGCCAATGCTCGAGTGATTTCGATACAATTACGTCATGGTTGACACTACCCGGCCATTCTGGGAATTTAATTGTCACATGTCATACAGCTACACATTCACCTGAGATGTGAGGGTCACTGGATGCTCTCTTTGTTGGTTGTCGCAGTCGTTTGTTTGGCTACGAAATCCCAATCTTTATTCTGTCCAAAATGTATTCAGTTACTCATTTGTTGTACTTGTGCACAACGCATATTTGCTCAAACCTTAAAACAAGTTTATTTTGAAAGTGGAAGGCTTTGTTTTTTTTAAGAAGAGTCAGTGCTGTGTTTTAAGGGGCAAAAAAAGATTCATATTTGGGGACATTTTTGATGTTTGCCCTTTATCTACATCCCTATGCCCAAGAAAATAGATGTTTGGTTTAAACTGGGCGGGAACAATTAGGCGGCTCATTGAGTGTCACAACTTTTAAACCAATCCAATGCCTCTTGAAGGCGGAGCTCAAAGTAGAGGCGGAGATTTTTCAGCTGCAATAATGATTTTCTTATATAATACGCTACCGTGGCTGTCCAGGATTTTAAATCAACTGTAATAATAATAATAATAATAATAATAATAATAATAATAATAATTAAATCACCGTTTGAACTATTGACCTGAAATTTGGTACGCATATACTACGTGATGTCTGCTATCCGCTTTGGAGATGATGATTGACCTCCAAAGTTATTCTTCTTTATAGTTTTATTTTATTTCATTCTTGAATCATTAAGCAGGGCGGCCATGCGATGCATGCATATGGGCGCGGTAATCATTCCATCCCAACTTCGCCATCACTTTCCCTACCTCTTCATATCTTAAATCATTCTTGAGGCAGATTGAAGACTTAATAAGCCAGCTTAAGTAAAAAATTAAGAAAACCTAAAAAGTAATTGCAACACAAACACTGACTTAATCAATTTTAACGCGAAAAGATGCTGACGAAAGACGAGAAGATGCGGGCAGCTAGGGTGGAGAAAAGAAGAGCTGCTCAGGAAGCTGCAAGCGCCTCAACCTCTAAGCAAATGAATGAATAAACGTACAGAGAAAGAGGATGAAGACTAGGAATGCTCAGGTCAAGTGTATTCGTGCAGTGCTTTCAGGGTCATGATTGACCTCCAAGGTTATTCCTCTTTTTATTTTTATTTCATTTTATTGCTGAATCGACTCTGAGCAGTGGGCAGCAGGTTGGCCGTGCGGCGCATGCATACGGGCGCCTTTCTCATTCCCTACCACCTTTGTCGTCACTTCCCCTATCTCTTCATATCTTAAATCATTCTTCAGGCAGATTGAAGACTTAAGTGAAAAATTAAAGAAAACATACTAAGTAATCGCAGCACAAACACTGACTTAATTAGTTTTAATTTGAAAAGATGCCAACGAGAGAAGAGAAGAAGCGGCCCGATAGGGTGGAGAAAAGAAGAACTGCTCAGGAAGCAGCAAGAGCATCAACCTCTGAGCAAACGAATGATAAATGTACAGAGAAAGAGGATGAAAACTATAAGTCAAGTGTATTCACTGCACATTACCGTTACTGGTAATAATAATAACTCATTACATTTATATTGCACTTTGATCCACACAGGGAGGACCCGGGAAGTGAACCCACAATCTCCTTACTGTGAACTCGTTAACCTGGTCTGACAGACAGCAAGCTTCTGTTTATGCTGACCCATCAAAAAGCTTCTAAAAAGTCTCAATTAAACATATAAATGTGTGTCGGTACTCACATGTGGGACTTGGTGCCACTGCCCACCTGCCAAGTTGTTCTGCCTGCCTAAGGTAAAGTCATTTCTGATGGAGGGTTGCCGGAATTATCGAGTAGAGAGGTCCTTTCATCGGATTGGCTGACCCAGCTGTGGATTGGCCAATAGGAGGAGGCAGCTTGATGGCCGAGGTCTCCAGGACTCTAAACAAATCCAAATCCTATGATGTGATATCATCTCCTGTTGAATTCTGCACTGTACTTGTAATATTTCTATTGTACTATTATATTGTATTGAGGATTACTTATGTTCTGTTCTCTGTATTGTGTTGTATTTACCCCCTTTTTTTTGTTTTGACACCTATTGCATGCCCAACCTACCTGGAAAGGGGTCTCTCTTTGATCTGCCTTTCCCAAGGTCCCTTTAATTTTTTTATTGGGGAGTTTTTTCTTGTCTTTTTAGAGAGTCAAGACTGGGGGCTGTCAAAAATTAGGGTCTGTTAAAGCCCATTGTGGCACTCCTTGTGTTATTTTGGGCTATACGAAAATAAACTGTATTGTAAATTGTATTGCATTGTCACATGGACATTTTAAAAATGCGCATATCTTAATGGAAGGTGTAATGGACAGCTCGCATGTGTAGGTGTCCTGGTTGGTTCAGGTTCTGAGTCCCTTCCCAGCTAGGAGGCCAGCTTGAAGGAAGGACATTGGGATTATTTAAATTACATGTTCCCCCAAACCGCTAAGTAACAGCAACCCAGGAGACACCCAGGGCACCCACAGGGCATGCTGGGAGTTGCAGTGCAATAGAGCAGACCTGCATGGACGAGGTTTTTATTGAAGATACTTGATCAAGGTGACACAGACACAGGGGACGTAACAACATCGTTAGCTTGACATTGTGCTGATTACACCCAGACAGAGTCACTGAGAGTTATTGTGACCCCCAACAGTGAAGACACATGAACAATAGCTGATCAAATTATACTTTCAGCCTAAAGTTTTAAGACAATTAGTCAGCATTTTAGTAAAAAGGCATTTGACAGGTTCTAAACAAAGAACTGGGGAGCTTGATTAATGACCTCATGTCCAACTTGTTCTTTTATCAGTTTACATGCTGTAGCTGTAACTTCTTCTTTTTTGCACTTTTAACTGAGCTGAAAATAAATCATTATGAACACCATTTTCTGGAACATTAGATGAAAGGTCAAATTAGTTTTGCTTAGTTGTTGCTTGTGTTGTATGTAAGCCAGGGTCCTCCCCAACTCCCCCCATCCCAACTTAATTAGTGCTGGCAAGACCAGCAGGGGACACTTACCCTGTGGTCTGTGTGAGGATCCCAATGCCCCCAGTGCATTGACAGGGGCACTGTGCTGTTAAAATGGTGCCATCCTTTGTATGAAATGTAAATCCGAGCTGCTGACTCTTTGTGGTCATTAAAGATCCCTGGAGATCCTGCATAAAGGGAAGGGAGTATTATGAAGTCCAGGCCAAATTACCCACCATGACTTGGTCATTTTGGCCCCCCTAAATATATCCTGTCTCTAATTGGCTATCTATCTCATCACTTCATCAGTTAATGTAGTGGTGCAAAAATAAGTGCCGTCGTACAATCCAGGTACATGCTGCACATGGTTGATGGCTGAAGTGACTCCCCACTTACTATGTAAAGTGTTTAGAGTAGTGAGAAAAGACCTACAGTACATAAATGTAAAGAATTATTATTATTATTATTATTATTATTATTATTATTATTATTATTATTATTATTATTATTAATAAGGGTGTGGAGTGACGTGGCTATGATCTCCCCTGATATGCTAGATGGCAGCATCCATGGTTTAGGATGCCCACAATGACACCTGCAGAGCATGCTGGGTCCAGTAATCCCATGGGGTCAGCACTATTTGGTTCCAGGGGGGTTGCCAGGATTCACTATCCTAAATTTGACCAGGAGGTGCTACCAGTGGGCTACGCCCTAGCACTGGGTTTGAGATAAAAGGAGTTGTTCTGCCACACCCTGGCAAGTGGGAGTCGGGTGGAAGATGCACAAAGCTCACCTGGAGGAGTGGATGGAGAGGGAAAAGAAGAGAGATGAGAGAATGCCTGTGTTTGAGAAACCTTTAAAAAAGCCGTTGTGAACAACTTGTGGTAAATTAAACCTCGTATTTGAATTGGGAACCTGTGCACCTGCAGTTGTGTCTGGGGTCTGGGGCAATGTTATAAGTGGTCATAATATACTGTATATTGGGCAGAGTGGCAGCTCTCACGCTAAAGGACCTGGGATGGTAACTCAAAAGTTGCCAGGTCGAATTTTGGTAGCATCAGAAGGAATGCTGCTCCATTGGGCCCTTGAGCAAGACACTTAACCTTCAGTTGCTCCAGGGAGCTGTGCAAATAGCTGACCCTGCTCTCCGACCCCCAGATTTTCTGATAAGTTGAAAAATGACAAATTCCTACTACAAGAACTTGTATATAACAAATAAAGGATTTAAAATCACTATAAGAGTATATAAAACATACCACAACCCTTCAAACTCACATACTGTAAAATCATCTGGCTTGGAAAATGAAAAGCTGCTGCTGTCAATAACAGGCTCCTAAGTGGCAGTACAATGGTGAAGCTTCTCCAGATGCCCCACGAGTATACATTTAGATGCCTTGACATTTGAATGCAGCAGGTCCAGCTAGCTGTGCCCATGAAGGGCCTGGCTGAGGACACCAACATTCAGGATGGTTCATCTTTAGAGTGTTCACAACAAGTGACCAAGTAGTGTGATGGACAAGAGGACTTCAGGGACCTTCAAAACTCAACTTGATGTTATTTTAGAACTAGGGTGACTTCACCCCCTGCTCGCTTCACTCGCCATCTCCCCAGCTGCTCGCATATATGGATTTCCCTTTCACCAAAAAACAAATCTCATGGATATGCCTTTTCATTGGGAAGAAACACTACTTTTCCCTGATGGCAACACGAATTAGACGATCTACAAGTCTCCGACTTAAAGTTTAAAGCCAAACAATATCTACATACTTCTGTCATATCACCTATGTCCATATATTCGACCTCTTTTCGCTGTTCCGTTATTTCACTGAGTAATAATTTCCGTTTGTTTGTGCCAATGCAATCTTTACTATAATTTTTTGGAGACTTTTGAATTTTAGTACTTTCATAATCTGTAACCTGCTCTGCATGTGTATCACACCAACATTTTTTAACCTCTTTACTACGTTCTACTTTGTCTTCTACTCTTTGTCATTTATTTCTGGGTCCTGGGCATGGTTAAATGTCTTGGCACAAAGTCTCGTCTTGTGGGAAATTAAATTATCTCTCTGAAAAAGTCTTGTCTCGTCCCAGGATTTTTTACATAATAGAGAGATTAAGTGGAGAGGATTGGTGAGCTTCATTGGGCTTAATGGCCTGTTCCATATCGTTCTAATGTTGTAACTACCAAGCAGATGTTAATGTTATGTTAGCAGAGGGGGGCCACAGCAAGTGAAATCTCAGAGAAAAGTGCAGGGCCAAGAAGGGGAAAAGTTCCTGAACAAAGAAAGAGAAAGTGTGCTGAACATCCCTTCAGAGGTACCAGAGAAAACCCACCTAGATGGATTTGGACAAAGCATCAGCTACACCTCCAGTCAGGAAGAACCAAACCATGAGTACAGTGGTGCTTGAAAGTTTGTGAACCCTTTAGAATTTTCTATATTTCTGCATAAATATGACCTTAAACATCATCAGACTTTCACTCAAGTCCTAAAAGTAGATAAAGAGAAACCAGTTAAACAAATGGGACAAACATAGTATACTTGCTCATTTATTTATTGAGGAAAATGATGGAATATTACATATTTGTGAGTGGCAAAAGTATGTGAACCTCACAGATGATCAGTTAGTTTGAAGGTGAAATTCGAGTCCGGTGTTTTCAATCAGTGGGATGCCAATCAGGTGTGAGTGGGCACCCTGTGTTATTTAAAGAACAGGATCTATCAAAGTCTGCTCTTCACGACACATGTTTGTGGAAGTGTATCATGGCACGAACAAAGGAGATTTCTGAGGACCTCACAAAAAGAGTTGTTGATGTTCATCAGGCTGGAAAAGGTTACAAAACCATCTCTAAAGAGTTTGGACTCCACTAATCTACAGTCAGACAGATTGTGTACAAATGGAGGAAATTCAAGACCATTGTTACCCTCCCCAGGAGTGGTCGACCAACAAAGATCACTCCAAGAGCAAGGCGTGTAATAGTCAGCAAGGTCACAAAGAACCCCAGGGTAACTTCTAAGCAACTGAAGGCCTCTCTCACATTGGCTAATGTTCATGTTCATGAGTCCTCCATCAGGAGAACACTGAACAACAATGGTATGCATGGCAGGGTTGCAAGGAGAAAGCCACTGCTGTCCAAAAAACATTGCTGCTCGTCTGCAGTTTGCTAAAGATCACGTGGACAAACCAGAAGGCTATTAGAAGAATGTTTTGTGGACAGATGAGACCAAAATAGAAATTTTTGGTTTAAATGAAAAGCGTTATGTTTGGAGAAAGGAAAACACTGCATTCCAGCATAAGAACCTTATCCCATCTGTGAAACATGGTGGTGATAGTATCATGGTTTGGGCCTGCTTTGCTGCATCTGGGCCAGGACGGCTTGCCTTCATTGATGGAACAATGAATTCTGAATTATATCAGAGAATTCTAAAGGAAGATGTCAGTACATCTGTCCATGAACTGAATCTCAAGAGAAGGTGGGTCATGCAGCAAGACAACGACCCTAAGCACACAAGTCGTTCTACCAAAGAATGGTTCAAGAAGAATAAAGTGAATGTTCTGGAATGGCCAAGTCAAAGTCCTGACCTTAATCCAGTCGAAATGTTGTGGAAGGACCTGAAGCGAGCAGTTCATGTGAGGAAACCCACCAACATCCCAGAGTTGAAGCTGTTCTGGACGGAGGAATGGGCGAAAATTCCTCCAAGCCATTACCGGAAAAGTTTAGATGAAGTTATTGCCACTAACAAATATGTAATATTCGATAATTTTCCTTAATAAATAAATGACCAAGTATGATATGTTTGTCTCATTTGTTTAACTGGTTTCTCTTTATCTACTTTTAGGACTTGAGTGAAAATCTGATGATGTTTTAGGTCAAATTTATGCAGAAATACAGAAAATTCTAAAGGGCCCATAAACTTTTAAGCACAACTGCAGGCTGAGTTTGATGAAGTGTTAATCATAACTCACTCTTTCGGATAAAGCTAACTAATGTATTTTAATCATTGGTATCGTAGAGTCAATGGAGGCTCTGATTGGGGCTCTCAAGAGACTGAGTGAGTCTGAGTCTGAGGGTCTGGGCTTGTGAGTGTCCTGATAAAAATCAAAAGCCAGGCCTTTAATGACCTCTTGGGTGGCAGTGTGTCTGTCTGTGGAGAGAGTGTCAACCATATCAAGAGGTTTATTTACTTGGGTAGTGGCATTCATGTCTCTGGTGACTCTTCTTATGAAATCAGTAGGCAGATCGGGAGAGCATGGGGGGTCATGAGGTCGCTGGAAAGGGGTGTGTGGCACTCCCGATATCTCTGCAACAGGAGGAACGTCCAAGTCTTTAGAGTCCTGGTGCTCCCTGTTTTGTTATATGGTTGCGAGACATGGCCGCTATCCAGAGAATCCTTGGGTGCAACTGGTTTGACTTTTCATTGCTCACAGAGCCCTGAAAGAGTCACGTGACCTGCATTGAGAAGGAGCATCAGTTACGGCACTACGGCCATGTGGCGTGATTACCTGAGGGTGATCCGGCTCACAGGAAACTAATTGTTTAGGACCCAAGTGGCTGGAACAGGGTGGAGTGCCCTCTCAGGGTTGGGGGAGAGATCCTGCCCCAGGTGGAGGAGTTCAAGTATCTCTGGGTCTTGTTCACGGGCTCTGCATCGGTCTGTCGTGGTGAAAAAGGAGCTGAGCCATAAGGCAAAGCTCTCAATTTACCAGTCGATCTACGCTCCTACCCTCACCTATGGTCATGAGCTATGGGTAGTGACCAAAAGAACAAGATCGCGAATACAAGCGGTTGAAATGAGTTTTAGGGTGAGAAGCTCAGTCATCCAGGAGGGGCTCAGAGTAGAGCCGCTGCTCCGCCGCATCGAGAGGAGTCAGATGAGGTGGCTCGGGCATCTGATCAGGATGCCTCCTGGACGCCTCCCTGGTGAGGTGTTCCGAGCACGTCCAACCGGGAGGAGGCCTCGGGGAAGACCCAGGACACGCTGGAGGGACTATGTCTCCCGGCTGCCCTGGGAACACCTCGGGATTCTCCCGGAAGAGATGGAAGAAGTGGCCGGGGAGAGGGAAGTCTGGGCCTCTCTGCTTAAGCTGCTGCCCCCGCGACCCGACCTCGGATAAGCGGAAGAGGATGGATGGATGCATGGATGGCTGGAACAGGCCAAGGGGATGCCCACGTAACACACAGATAGAGAGTCACTTCCTTGGGTTTAACTGGACTATTTCCTTGGGTCTGCCTAGGGAGTTGCCAACTGAGATCCCATGCTGTTTCGTCGTGTGGTGTGTGAGGCAACGCTGTACCAGTGCATGCTCCCCAACCTAACCTGACCTGACCTGTATCACTGTGACTGAAAGGTAAAGGAGCATGAGATGTCTGTAGCTCTTATCTGAATTTTGCTCGTAAATTGCACAGATTCCAACCAGAAGTAGAAATTGGGATCCCTCGCCCAGTTTACACCCCAATCTTCCAATGCATTACGCACAGCTTATTTTCTTGGCAGATACTGTGGCCAACTGAACTGAAGTCGCTTCACCTGCCTGTGCTCCAGTTGGGTTCTGATTCCGTACTCAAAAGATGCCTGAAGACTGGGATTCATCCAGCACGGCCATATTTACATTACGATAGGCCAGGGGTAGTCAATTTCGGTCCTGGAGGGCCGCAGCGGCTGCAGGTTTTTGTTCCTACCAAGTTTCTTAACGAGAAGTCATTTACTGCTTGTAAGAGCCATTTTCTTAGTTCTATAAGATTCATGAATATTTTATTAGATGACAATGCATACAATGCACAGTATCTATGAGAGGTTCCTATAACCCCCGTAAATTGAATTGTATTGGTATATTCTTGCCATTTCTAACAGCTTTGAGTAAACAATGTTCTCCAGTTAGTGACCAGCCTTGCCTTGTGTAAGGTGTGGAAGGCATAAGGTTTTAAAACGTGCCTGGGCACATGCCTATGTGCCAATCAGCCTACGGGCCTTTTGAGTGTGTGAAGTAAATATGTAAGAAAGCAGCAGGATCGATCTGTTCTTAACATAATTCTTTTTTTTGTAAAAACTTGATTGCTATGTATGGATTGTAATAAAATTAATAAAATAAATAAAAAAAAAAAAGAAAGCAGCACTTAATTTATGTGCTGTGCCGAACGTCTAAAGCGTACAGAAGACGTAGCTAAGAATCTTTAAGTGGAGTGGTGGCTCCGAGGCTAGGTATCTGCACTGACAAGCACAAGGTTGCTGGTTCGAATCCTGTGAATGCCAAAGGGGTCTCTAGTCTGTTGGGTCCTTGAGCAAGGCCCTTAACATGAGATTACTGAGTGCTTGACTAGTGAGAAAAGCGCTATATAAATGCAAAGAGTTTAAGAATCTTTAAGTGAAGAAGAAGAAGTAAAGAACTTTTAAGTTCAGAAATAGCTAAAGTTTCTCAAGAATAGCTAAGGTAGACAAGATACATTTTTCCCTTTTTTTTGCCTGTTATTCTACGGGTGTAACTATTTTTTTTTTTTATTCTTGTGTGGATTATTTGCGTTTAACTTTCACTGAATATTTTAAAAACAAACTTTTGGACTTTGGGATTTCTTTCGGCACGCGTTTACCCGTGTTTGATCACACCTTATTTCTGCAGCTACACTGCTGATGAAGCACTTATTGCTTAAGTGACATTTTGATGCTTCATTTTGGTGGTCTCACTTGCTAAAGTTCCCCACCCTTAATTGCTTATTTCAATCTTAAACAGCTGAATTTTAATGGCTCCTGTCAGGGATGCCAGGGGCCATGACCCGGCCGGGACGACAGGAAGGACCGGATGTAGGTCTGCACCCACCCTGGATCACGTGGGGGTTGCCTTCCGGGTTGTTTTAAGGGTCACGGGTACAGGGCATGGAAACCCTACCCTGTAGGGGCCCGTGGTCACCGCCAGGAGGCGCCCCAGTGTGGCGGAAGTGCTGGGGGGAAGATTTATGGCGGCGCCCGGAGAGCAGCCGGGAGGACAGCCGGCACTTCTGCCACGCTGGGGCGTGGCCAGAAGAAGATAGCCAGGAACACCTGGGGCTCATCCGGGTCCTCTATAAAAGGGGCCGTCTCCATTCATTCGAGGCTAGAGTCGGGTGGAAGAAGGACGAAGCAGAAGAGAGTGGAGGCGGCCCGAAGAAAGGCATTGTGGCCAGGACTTTGTGTTGGGGTTCGTTTGTGCACTGAACTGGGTCTGAGTGACCTTTGAACTGGGGTCTTAGTGACCAAATTATTGTAAATAATTCTGTAAATAAACGTGTGGTGGTTCTTAAACAAGATGTCCGCCTGTCTGTGTCCGGGCAAGGTTCACACTCCTTATTAGCAATAAGATGTAAATGACAAAGCAGTCAGCAGTTCTCCATCTAGTTTGTTTCGATTTACATCTGTGTGTTCATTATGCACTGTTTGATTTATTAAAACACTTAATAGGTCATTTTGATGATATCCTTGGAAAGGAAAAAAAAATCTACGACATAAGAACCTTACATTGCAGACTAACAAGCCATAAAATTAAATGAGGTCTGAGATTGGCAAGGAGAGAGGATAGAGGTTAGGAGCAGGCGCTGATACAGTGCAATGCCGCACCCACCACATGACAAACCAACTCAGGATCCCAGAATAGGACCCGAGTGTAGCCATACAACGGGTGACACCTCAGCACCACACTAGTTCAGATGGATTGAAACCAGTGTGGAAAGGATTGGTTTCTAATTAAGCAATTGGGCTGGAATGAAAACCTGCAGCCACGGTGGCCCTCCAGGACCGACATTGCCCACTCCTCGTCCGATAGGCAATGATTCTCCTGTTATCTCCTAGCAGGGCTCAGGATACGAGCAGCACACGCGTGCTTGAAAAGCACAAAAAGACAGCAGTGGCTGGCAATGGCAATTTTACTCATTTAACACCTTTAATGAATAAATTAGGATGCAGCCTTGTTTCTCCCGTACCTTCATGATAAGACTTGCATGTAGATAAGCTTTAATCAGTTTCATAGCAGACGCCCGGGGTGGGGGGACACAACTGATTCTGAGTTGACAGCAACACATACACTCATGTCTCTCACTAGTTGGAACACTTTGTAATTGCTTCCATCTACAAGCACAATACAAGAAAAAAAATTCAATTAATTCCATGGCAATGTGGGTAATTGGGAGGCCAAAGAGTAAAAGTGAGAAGAAATTCAGTGGGCAACGCAAGGCGTTTTTTTTTCCCCTGATGCTACAAACTTACATGAACAAATGGAACAAGACAGAACAGATTCTCACTTTGTGCCAGCGGGCATTTCGACCAACCTGTCTGGTCTTCTACTGTTGACTTTGGCTGCTACATTAACTCTTTAAGTACTGGACACAAATATTCAAATAACCGACTTTAAATCCAAGCATTTCTGGGCATGCAAAGCAGGTGTCAGGTGGTGCTGATTTGGTGTCTGACCTAAAATTTGGGAAACGTGAAAGGCATTACAACGCAATGAGCAGGAGTGTGATCTGGCACTCTGCCCATTTAATACCAAATAATCATAGAATTTGTGAGACTTACCAGGTAAGTTTACTACTGTAGGTTCACCTACTCCTAGTCTTGAAGATTAAAACAGACACACACACACACACAAACTGTGGAAGTGACTCCCGAGGAAGACAGGAAGAGTTCAATCAATCAGTCTTCATTCACTCACAGATGAGTACATGGATTCATGCTTTGCAAAGCAGAAGAGCAAAGTTTCTCGGTTTCAATCTGCTTTAAATATTTATTTTCCTCCCTTCCCCTTACTTATACAAACAGCATCTGAGAATTTCATCAAATCAGCCAACCGTTTCTTTTTTGTGTGCGTGTCATCAAAAGGAGCCCCAAAGAAGGAAAGGTCTTTCCTGTGTCTAACGGACATGTTCCTAAAAAAGGAAGTTACCCAAGTTCAGCTTACTTTACCTTGTCTTATGGCAGACGCCTGTATGAATAACCTGCCATTATAATAAAACAGCTTTTAATCCTTAGTAGCTTGCAAGCAATTCAATTTTCTTTCATAACACATACACGTAGTGATCCCTTTCAGGCAAAGTAAAGGGTGATGCCAGTTGCCAGTCATTGTGCAGTATTCTGCGCCAGGATGTGGTATATTGGCTCCAGCAGACCCCTGTGACCCTGTAGTTAGGATATAAGCGGGTTGGATGATGGATGGTTTAGATAAAGGCACTTTGCACTTTTTGCACCATCCCCTTGCTTCATTGTTACGCCTCACTGCCAAGCTCATCAGTGACATTACCGACGGTGTCGGGTTCAGGGCTCCCTAAATTAGAACATTAGAACATTAGAACAATCTAGACGAGAACAGGCCATTCAGCCCAACAAAGCTCGCCAGTCCGATCCACTTGTTTCCTCCAAGAAAACATCAAGTCGAGTTTTGAAAGATCCTAACTTCTTACTGTCTACCACACTACTTGGTAGCTTATTCCAAGTGGCTATCGTTCTTTGTGTAAAGAAAAACTTCCTAATGTTTGTGCGAAATTTACCCTTAACAAGTTTCCAACTGTGTCCCTGTGTTCTTGATGAACTCATTTTAAAATACAAGTCTCGATCCACTGGACTAATTCCCTTCATAATGTTAAACACTTCAATCATGTCACCTCTTAATCTTCTTTTGCTTAAACTGTAAAGGCTCAGCTCTTTTAATCTTTCCTCATAATTCATCCCCTGTAGACCTGGAATCAGCCTAGTCGCTCTTCTCTGGATCTTTTCTAGTGCTGCTATGTCCTTTTTGTAGCCTGGAGACCAAAATTGCACACAGGACTCCAGATGAGGCCTCACCAGTGCATTATAAAGGTTGAGCATAACCTCCTTGGACTTGTACTCCACAGACGGTACTATATAACCTAACATTCTGTTAGCCTTCTTAATGGCTTCTGAACACTGTTGGGAAGTTGATAGCTTGGAGTCCACTATGACTCCTAAATCCTTCTCATATGCAAGATGGGAGCGTGGAACGGACACGCATCGTTACACAGGATACAACTAAACACACATACACAGAGAACCTACCTGAAAAAAGTCTCAAGGGGCACCCAATTGCCAGTCACCTCACAATTTTCCACCTAGGACACGGCCACACACACCATACACATATAGAGATCCCATCCAGACAAAGTAAAGGGTGATGCCAGTTGCCAGTCATTGTGCAGTATTCTGCGCCAGGATGTGATATGTTGGCTCCAGCAGACCCCTGTGACCCTGTAGTTAGGATATAAGCGGGTTGGATGATGGATGGTTTAGATAAAGGCACTTTGCACTTTTTGCACCATCCCCTTGCTTCATTGTTATGTCTCACTGCCAAGCTCATCAGTGACATTACCGACAGTGTCGGGTTCAGTGCTCCCCAAATTAGAACATTAGAACATTAGAACAATCTAGACGAGAACAGGCCATTCAGCCCAACAAAGCTCGCCAGTCCTATCCACTTGTTTCCTCCAAGAAAACATCAAGTCGAGTTTTGAAAGTCCCTAACATCTTACTGTCTACCACACTACTTGGTAGCTTATTCCAAGTGTCTATCATTCTTTGTGTAAAGAAAAACTTCCTAATGTTTGTGCGAAATTTACCCTTCACAAGTTTCCAACTGTGTCCTCGTGTTCTTGATGAGCTCATTTTAAAATACAAGTCTCGATCCACTGGACTAATTCACTTCATCATTTTAAACACTTCAGTCAGGTCTCCTCTTAATCTTTGTTTTCTTAAACTGTAAAGGCTCAGCTCTTTTAATCTTTCCTCATAATTCATCCCCTGTAGACCTGGAATCAGCCTAGTCGCTCTTCTCTGGACCTTTTCTAGTGCTGCTATGTCCTTTTTGTAGCCTGGAGACCAAAATTGCACACAGGACTCCAGATGAGGCCTCACCAGTGCATTATAAAGGTTGAGCATAACCTCCTGTGACTTGTACTCCACAGACGGTACTATATAACCTAACATTCTGTTAGCCTTCTTAATGGCTTCTGAACACTGTTGGGAAGTTGATAGCTTTGCGTCCACTATGACTCCTAAATCCTTCTCATATGCAAGATGGGAGCGTGGAACGGACACGCATCGTTACACAGGATACAACTAAACACACATACACAGAGAACCTACCTGAAAAAAGTCTCAAGGGGCACCCAATTGCCAGTCACCTCACAATTTTCCACCTAGGACACGGCCACACACGCCATACACATTTAGAGATCCCATCCAGACAAAGTAAAGGGTGATGCCAGTTGCCAGTCATTGTGCAGTATTCTGCACCAGGATGTGATATGTTGGCTCCAGCAGACCCCTGTGACCCTGTAGTTAGGATATAGCGGGTTGGATGATGGATGGTTTAGATAAAGGCACTTTGCACTTGCCAGTCATTGTGCAATATTCTGCATAGGACACAATTACACACACATACACAGAGATCCTACCTGGAAAAAATCTTGAGTGGCACCCAATTGCCAGTCATCTTGCAATATTCCACATAGGACACGGTTACACACACACACACCATTCGCATATAGAGGTCTCATCCAGACAAAGCCTTGAGTGGTGCCAATTGCCTGTCACTCCACATAGGATTCTCCACATAAGGCCTCACTATCATCAGCCCAAACAAATCTCACTTCTGTTCCACAATGGTGCAACCCGATGGCACAGTGTCCATGTTCACTTGACCTTGGCTTCAACAATACTGCAGAGTGCCATGCTTAACTTGTTCTAACTACCCATAAGCCATTGCAAACGTGTTGTATGGCGTCGGCTTCCATCCATTGTGGTTGCAGTGTAATTTTCAAATTGCCTTTTTCGTTTTGATTTACCCTTTGAAAAGAAATTCATCACTTTAGACGTCCAATCATACCAATGTAATTTTTTTTTGTTTTGTCCTTTGCTATTTAGAATACATTTTTGCTGACATTGATTTAAATTTGACTCACCGGACGTCCACATTTCACTTCATGACTCTGGGCACACCCATTCCTTGTGTCCTTGGGCAAACCAATCACACACAGGCCCCTTACCTACATTATAATACACAAACAATTAGAACATACAATGAGAAAAGCAGACTCCAGATGGATATGTGGATGTTGGCAGGCCTAAAAGAGTACAAAGCGGTGGAGCTCCCCACAATGCAGGCAGAGCTACTACCATTGCCGGTGGATTCTGTAGGCGTGAGCGGCATGTCCGAGAAGACAATTTTAGATGCAGACAACACATAAACTCCAATACAATACAATACAATACAATTTATTTTTGTTTAGCCCAAAATCATACACAGAGTGCTGCAATGGGCTTTAACAGACCCTACTTCTTGACAGCCCCCCAGCCTTGACTCTCTAAGAAAATAAGAAAAAACTCCCAAAAAAACCTTTGTAGGGAAAAAAATGGAAGAAACCTCAGGAAAGGCAGTTCAAAGAGAGACCCCTTTCCAGGTAGGTGAGTGTCAAAAAGAAGGGGGTCAATACAATGCAACACACAGAACAGAACAAATTCTCAATACAGCATAAAAATAAAAATTTTACAAGTGTAGAGCAGAATTTAACAGTAGATGATATCACATGATAGGAGTCCTGGAGACCTCGGTCTTCAAGCTGCCTCCCACTATTGGCCATTCCACAGCTGAGTCAGTGCTGGGCCAGCCAATCCGATGAAAGGACCCCTCTACCCAACAATTCCTGCGATCCTCTATCAGTGATGACTTTACCTTAAGCAGGCAAAACAACTTGGCAGGTGGGCCGTGTCACCAAGTGCCACATGTGAGTATTGACACACATTTATATGTTTAATCGAGACTTTTTAGGAGCTTTTCGACGGGTCGTCATAAACAGAAGCCACATTTGAGTACCGAGAAGAGAAACAGAATAGGTGAAGGTTAGTAACAAATTCGAACTATCATGTTACTGATGTTTTAGTGCTAATGACTGACAACAGAGATGCAGTATGTACAGTTAATCAGCAGCTCTAGTCAGGGTGTGCTAAACTGAAGTAGTGAGTCTTTTAAAGCTGAGACTGAAGGGGCATCTCTTCTAGCAGCAGGTAGACCACTCCACAGTTTAGGGGCCCTGGAATTAAAAGCTCGACCTCCCACTGTTATTTTTTTAATCCTTGGAATCACATAACTCTTTTACAGAAAAAAATTGAAGAAACCATGGGAAAGGCAGTTCAAAGAGAGACCCCTTTCCAGGTATGTTGGGTGTGCAGTGGGTGTCAAAAAAAAAAAAAAAGAGGGTAAATACAACACAATACACAGAACAGAACACAAGTAATCCTAAAATATCTATCTATCTATCTATCTATCTATCTATCTATCTATCTATCTATCTATCTATCTATCTATCTATCTATCAATATAATATAATAGTGAAACAGAAATATTACAAGTACAGAGCAGAATTTGACAGAAGATGATCCTTTTACTGTATATAATACACTACCGTGGTTGTCCGTTTGTCTGTCCAGGATTTTAAGTCACCTGTAGCTCGCAAACCGTTTCACCTATTGACCTGAAATTTGGTACGCATATACTACGTGACCTCTACTGTCCGTTTTCAAGGTGATGATTTTTAATTTAATTTTATTTTATTGTAGAATCAACTCTCGGCAGCGGCCGGCAGGCAGGCTGTGTGGCGCATTCTCATTCTGACATAAAAAGACAAAACAAAACATTATTGAAAAATGAAAATCTATCTATCTAGAGCCTTTCACTTCTATCTATCTATCTATCTATCTATCTATCTATCTATCTATCTATCTATCTATAGTGCCTTTCACTTCTATCTATCTATCTATCTATCTATCTATCAATCTATCTATCTATCTATCTATCTATCTATCTATCTATTATATAGTGCCTTTCACATCTATCTATCTATCTATCTATCTATCTATCTATCTATCTATCTATCTATATAATATAATAGTTCTATCTATCAATATAATTTAAAAGTGAAACAGAAATATTAAAAGTACAGAGCAGAATTTGACAGAAGATGATCCTTTTACTGTATATAATACACTACCGTGGCTGTCCGTTTGTCTGTCCAGGATTTTAAGTCACCTGTAGCTCGCAAACCGTTTCACCTATTGACCTGATATTTGGTACACATATACTACGTGACCTCTACTGTCCGTTTTCAAGGTGATGATTTTTAATTTTATTTTATTTTATTGTAGAATCAACTCTCAGCAGCGGCCGGCAGGGAGGCTATGCGGCGCATTCTCATTCTCTCCCACTATCGCCGTCACTTCTCCTACCTCTTCATATCTTAAGTCATTCTTGAGGCAGATTGAAGACTTAAGTGCCAGCTTAAGTGAAAAATTAAGAAAAAAATACTAAGCAATTGTAACACAAAAACTGACTTAATCAGTTTTAACGCGAAAAGAGATTGACGGAAAAAGAGAAGAAGCGGGTGGCTAGGAAGAGCTGCTCAGGAAGCAGCAAGTGCATCAACCTCTGAGCAAACGAATGCTAAATGTACAGAGAAAGAGGATGGAAAGTAAAAGTCAATTGTATTCGCTGTCACTGTAAGTCCGCCATTACTGGTATCACATAATACGATTTGGATTTGTTCAGAGTCCTGGAGACCTTGGCCATCAAGCTACCTCCCCCTATTGGCCATTCCACAGCTGAGTCAGCACTGGGCCGGCCAATCCAATGAAAGGACCCCTCTACCCGACGATTCCTGCAATCCTCCAAAAATAACACCACCTGTGGAGCTGCTGAACTAGGGGTGCATCGTTAAGGTTCTTTACGGCTGATTGTGGTGCACATAAGACTAGTGGCAAGACCCAGATCTGGTTATCTCTACAGGTGGTTTATTTTGGGAAACTGATGTGCTTACTAGAGGATGTGCGCCTGTCTATTCCTCTGCTCTTAGGTCTGGATTTCATCATGGCATCTGACATTGTTGTGCATATTCAGAAATGAGAGTATATCATGCCTTGGGGTAGAGTGTTCAAATTTGAGATGATCAGTCGAGTTGGCTGTGTCTCAAATTTTATTACACTGCTCCCATTGAGACCACCAACTTAATGGAAACCAATATAAGCCTCAACCAGAAGCAATGCTCTGATCGATCAGTTGCTGATCTAAATCATTCATTTTAAATTACAGAAGAATCAATCAATGACCGGTAAATTGCAAAAGATATTTAGAGCATCTGCTTTGCTGGACTTTACGGTAATTAAATCGCAGTGCTCCTTTACGTGAGGTATTATGGTAGTTGAGCGAGTGCCCATCTTTGAGCTGCCAACTTCCTGTCAACAGGCACACTGGACCAGAGAGCCAGAGAGAAGATGGGAATAACAGCCTTTACATTAAAAACACACACAAAAAAAGTAGAGTAATAAAGTGAGAAAAACAAATCGAAGCTAGTAGTATCTGCTAGTAATCCCAGAATCTTGTTCTCTATGATTGATCGTCTGCTAAACCCAGGTAACTCAAAGGAATGCCTCTGAAATACCTCCAGTGAAACCTGTGAGGCTATTGCTGTATTATTCAATCAAAAAAGGAATGATATTAGAAATAACATAGTATATCTCCCCAACACTGCGGATCCTCCTGAGCCCCAGTACTCCATTATAAAAAAATTAAATTGTTTCACCAGGATAAATTTACCTGATTTACATAAAATAATTTCTCAACTGAGACCCTCCACCTGCATCCTTGACCAAATACCAACAAGTTTTTTCAAAGAAGTATCAGGCGTGCTAATTGACAATATTCTTGACATTGTAAACTCGTCATTAGATACGGGGGTCTTCCCAGACTGTCTTAAGACTGCTGTAGTTAAACCCCTTCTTAAGAAACATAATCTTGACCCCTCGGCTCTTGAAAATTTTAGACCCATTTCTAACCTGCCTTTCTTAAGTAAAGTTCTAGAGAAGGCAGTCATTATGCAGTTAAATGACCACCTCAATAAACCTGCTATTCTTGATAAATTTCAGTCAGGTTTCAGAACAAATCACAGCACAGAAACTGCACTCATTAAAGTAGTAAATGACTTGCAGGTGAATGCAGACAGAGGCCATTTATCTGTTCTCATCTTCTTAGATCTGAGTGCCACATTTGACACCATTGATCATAATATTCTTAGAAATCGCCTTAGTCAATGGGTGGGCCTCTCTGGCAGGGTCTTAAATTGGCTTGAATCCTACCTGGTAGGGAAAAAATTCTTTGTTAGTTGTGGTAATCAAATCTCAAAGACACATGATATCCAATATGGTGTTCCACAAGGCTCTATCCTGGGTCCGCTGCTCTTCTCAATCTACATGCTTCTGTTAGGTCAGATTATCTCAGGGCACAACGTGAGCTACCAGAGCTATGCTGATGACACACAGCTGTACTTATCTATAGCACCTGATGACCCTGACTCTCTCGATTCACTAACAGAATGTCTGACTTGTATCTCAGAATGGATGAATAGTAACTTTCTCAAGTTAAATAAAGAGAAAACAGAAATCTTAGTGATTGGCAATAATGGAGACAATGAGATTATTAGAGATAAACTGGATACATTAGGATTAAAAGTCAAGATGGAGGTAAAAAGCTTAGGGGTAATTGTTGACTGTAACCTAAATTTTAAATCACATGTTCATCAGATCACTAGGAGAGCATTTTTTCACTTAAGAAACATAGCAAAAGTTAGACCTCTTATATCTTTGAAAGATGCTGAGAAATTGTTTTCAGTCGACTAGATTACTGTAACGCACTCCTCTCAGGATCACCCAAAAGACATAAATCACTTGCAACGAGTGCAGAATGGAGCTGCTAGAATCCTAACTAGGAAAAGAAAATCCGAGCACATTTCACAGTTTTGATGTCACTACACTGGTTACCTGTGTCATTCAGAATTGACTTTAAAATACTGCTTATGGTTTACAAAGTCTTAAATAATCTGCTCCATCTTATATATCAGAATGTCTGACAACTTATATTCCAAATCGTAACCTTAGATCCTCAAATGAGTGTCTGCTTAGAATTCCAAGAGCAAAACTTAAAAGAAGTGGTGAGGCGGCCTTCTGCTGTTATGCACCTAAAATCTGGAATAGCCTGCCAATAGGAATTCACCAGGCTGATACGGTGGAGCACTTTAAAAAACTGCTGAAAACACATTACTTTAACATGGCTTTCTGATAACTTCACCTTCATTTAATCCTGATACTCTGTATATTCAATTCATTATAATAACTATTCATGGTGGCTCTAAAGTCTGTACTGACCCCCACTCTCTCTTCTGTTTCTTTTTCCCGGTTTTCTGTGTTATGATCTGCACCACCACCACCTAATCAAAGCACCGTGATGTCCTGCATTGATGGATTAAAAGCCAGAAGTCTACGTGACCGTCATCATCAAGTCCTTCCAAGAGAACCCTAAATACAAAGAGGACTGTTTCATTTATGTTAGGTAGAATATCCAGAGGGTGCTGAGTGGTCTCATGGTCTGGACCCCCTGCAGATTTTATTTTTTCTCTCCAGTCATCTGGAGTTTTTTTTGTTTTTTCTGTCCTCCCTGGCCATCTGACCTTACTTTTATTCTATGTTAATTAGTGTCATCTTATTCTAATTCTTACTTTGTCTTTTATTTTTCTATTCTCCATCATGTAAAGCACTTTGAGCTACATTACTTGTATGAAAATGTGCAATAGAAATAAAGGTTGTTGTTGTTGAAGGAGTCCTCCTGTACAATTTGACAAATAGCAAGAAAAGCTACTCAGAGGAATTCACACTTTTTTACCTTTTATCTATTATAATAAAAAAATCCTGGCATGACATGAGACTTTTTAGCCTAAGACGAAACGAGATTTTGTGTCAGGAGATTTAACCGGAAATAAAAGACAAAGAGTAGGACAGCTGCTGAACAGGCTTTTAAATGTTCAAAGCGCTGTGCAAGATGCAGATCACGTGGCATGGCAGCAGCAGGGAGCCAGCAGCTGATATAGCAAAGAGTAAAATAAAAACTGTTTGTTTGTTTAAGAGGGGGTTTCGGAGGAGCAACTGCATCTCTTTGGGGTGCATTCACTAGGAAGTGACGTCAGAGGGAGCACCTGGAGCACATCCGGGGGAGAATAAAAGGGCCCGCCTTCCTGCAGTCGGGGAGCTAGAGTCGGGAGTGGGAGCAGGACAAGGCTCCCATAGAGAGAGGAAAGGCGGTCCAAGAGACAGAGCGACAAGGGACAGAGTGAGAAAGGCCCAGTATTAAGGTGATTGGGGCAAGAAGGCCCAGTGGACTGTGTGGGACTGAGTTGTGTGTGTGTGATGGAGGAAAAAATAAAAGACCTTTTGATAAAGATGTGGCGTCTGTCTGGTGGTGTCCGGGCATGTCTCACAATGGCGCCCCAGTGTGGCAGAAGTGCCGGCTGCGCACCCGGAAGCCCTCCAGGTGTCCCCTGTCTTCTTCCCCCCAGCACTTCCTGGTGTGGCGGAAGTGCTGGGCTCCAGGGTTGTTCAAGCACCGGGGCGCCACCTGGTGGTAGACACGGGTCCCTACAGGGCTGGGCTTCCAAGCCTTTTACCCGTGGCCCCCAACATAACAAGGGTGGTTGCACCCTCACGGTCTGGAGGAGGTACAAGCCCTCCTCCGGTCCTCCTGGGCATCCCGGCCGGGCTCCAGCCCTGGCCGGATGCCACAATACATCCATTATCCAACCCACTATATCCTAACTATAAATAAACTGAAGTGAAAGGCATTACATAGATATGAAAGGCACTATATAATACAGACAGCTATGCAAGGCAGTATAAAATAGATAGATATGGATGTTGGTCTATAATACAAATAGATATGAAAGGCACTTTAAAATAGACAGATGTGAAAGGCATTATATTGAAATAAAGATATAATTGACACTGCATTATGTATATACATCCATCCATTATCCAACCCGCTACATTCTAACACAGGGTCACAGGGGTCCGCTGGAGCCAATCCCAGCCAACACAGGGCGCAATGCAGAAAAACAAACCCCGAGCAGGGCGCCAGCCCACCATAGGGAGCACACACACACTAGGGACAATTTAGAATTGCCAATGCACCTAACCTGCATGTCTTTGGGAGGAAACCAACACAGACACGGGGAGAAACAAACTCCACACAGGAAGGACCCGGGAAGTGAACCCGGGTCCCCTAACTGCAAGGCAGCAGCACTACCACTGCACCACCGTGCCGCCCTTGTCAGCCATCTTTGCTTTCAATTTTTTTATATACAGGTATATTTATTGTCACACATGCACATGGGAAGCAGTCTAAGGGCTTAAGTGGGAGTAAAACACATAGTATGGGGTTGATTCATCTGTACTAATGCCTCTTCTCCCTCTCCTGCAGACCTTCAGAAGACAGACCCACCTAAATCTCCTCCCACTTTCGGCAGCATTCCACACCCCTGTTGACCTCACTTCCGCCTTAAGACCCTCCTCTTCCTTCCTCACAACCATAAAGCCAGAGCACTTTTCTTAAGTTTCAGTCTTTGCTTTATGACTACTTGTTGTCTAAGCTTATTTGCAGAACTGACACTATACGGGGTGGAATCCCCAAACTTTCATATTGTTTCTTGTCTCTTATTACAATATATCCAACTTAAGAGAAAATGTTATATTTTAATCATTGTTCTATTGTAACACTTAATACTATGATTCCTAGATAGATAGATAGATAGATAGATGTGAAAGGCACTATATAATAGATAGATAGATAGATAGATAGATAGATAGATAGATAGATAGATATGAAAGATATATAGATAGATAGATAGATAGATAGATAGATAGATAGATAGATAGATAGATAGATAGATAGATAGATAGATAGATATGAAAGGCACTATATAATGATAGATATATAGATAGATAGATACTTTATTAATCCCAAGAGGAAATTCACATAATCCAGCAGCAGTATACTGATCCAAAAAACAATATTAAATTAAAGAGTAATAAAAATGCATGTAAAAAAGACAATAACTTTGAATAATGTTATCATTTACTCCCCTGGGTGGAATTGAAGAGTCGCATAGTGTGGGGGCGGAACGATCTCCTCAGTCTGTCAGTGGAGCAGGACAGTGACAAAAGTCTGTCACTGAAGCTACTCTTCTGCCTGGAGATGACACTGTTAAGTGGATTCTTCATGATTGACAGGAGTTTTGCTTAGTGACCGTCGTTCTGCTACAGATGTTAAACTGTCCAGCTTTATTCCTACAATGGAGCCTGCCTTCTTAACAAGTTTGTCCAGGCATGAGACGTCCTTCTTCTTTATGCTGCCTCCCCAGCACACCACCACGTAGAAGAGGGCACTCGCCACAACCGTCTGGTAGAACATCTGCAGCATCTTATTGCAGATGTTGAAGGACGCCAACCTTCTAAGAAAGTATAGTCAGCTCTGTCCTCTCTTGCACAGAGCCTCAGTATTGGCAGTCCAGTCCAATTTATCATCCAGTTGCACTCCCAGGTATTTATAGGTCTGCACCCTCTGCACAGTCACCTCTGATGATCACGGGGTCCATGAGGGGCCTGAATCTCCTAAAATCCACCACCAGCTCCTTGGTCTTGCTGGTTTTCAGTTGTAGGTGGTTTGAGTCGCACCATTTAACAAAGTCCTTGATTAGGTTCCTATACTCCTCCTCCTGCCCACTCCTGATGAAGCCCACCATAGCAGTGTCGTCAGTGAACTTTTGCACGTGGCAGGACTCCGAGTCATATTGGAAGTCTGATGTATGTTGGCTGAACAGGACCAGAGAAAGTACAGTCCCCTGTGGTGCTCCTGTGCTGCTGACCACAATGTCAGACCTGCAGTTCATAAGACGCACATATTGAGGTCTGTCTGTAAGATAGTCCATGATCCATGCCACCAGGTGTGAGTCTACTCCCATCTCAGTTAGCTTGTCCCTAAGGAGCAGAGGTTGGATGGTGTTGAAGGCGCTAGAGAAGTTCATCCTGTTGATGAACCCAACTGAATTATAAATTAGATCATTGTTTTACAAACCATAAGAAACAGAATGAACGCTCATTGCAGTTTTTTATTTCAATTGCAAAGAAAGATTCTGCAATACTGAAGTCGCTTTCTCAAAACTCTTCATAAAGTCACCACAACATCAGCTTATTTGGGCTAAAGTGTTAAGCATTTCTCTTTGCTTCGATACAAAATGCATTGAATGACTAAATGCTTCAAAATTCATGGATTCCTGTCTCACTCAAAATCCATCAACATCACAACATTACATTTTCAGAGGTCATTTTAAAGAGGCCTACATACTGTCATCAAAACTGCTAATAAGACATTCAAAACTGAAATATGACAATTTGCAAAATTACTATCAAGACCAAGCCCAAATGTGTTATCGCAGGTATTTGTTGTGGTGTGGGATAACTTAGCATTCCACCACTCCACTGCAGTCACAGAATGGTTTGCAGCACACCCAAGGATGTCCTCATTGTTTCTGCCACCATACTCCCCCTTCCTGAACCCCACTTCTGATTTTTTTTTCCGCATGGTGGTGGAACGTGTATGACCACCAGCCACATGACCAGATGTCATTACTGGATGCAATGAATGCTGGATGCCAAGATATTTCTCCATAGCAAAGCCAAGGATGGATCAGGCATGTGAAGAGATACTGCCCTAGATGTATTACCAGAGATGATATCAAATGTGATGTTGATGAGAACTTTTGGCCTAATTCAGAGGAGAGGGTGGATTAGTAGTACAGTGTGGTATTGTTACTTTGAGCCAAAGTGGTTGTTATGAGAAGAAAGATTACTATGGGGATGTCTATGGGGGCAAGGGTATTGTTCTGAGAATGTCTGGAACACCAGGTGATTATTATGAGAAGAGATCACCATCATGAAGAAACCCAGCACAGTAGATGATGGGAAGCTAATGTGAGAGGGGGGGTTATTTTGTGATAAGAACTGTAATAAATTTGGGGTTCACCAAATACCCGGGGCTCACTTCATTAACTGAAACTTGTTTTCTATGCTGTACAGTAATGTCTAAATTCTGACTGCCTCTCATATGGTCATATGTTGGCCTTTACAACCACATGTGTCAGCACAACCACCTGTGTTCTAAACTGGGAAGAGGGACAACATCATCATCATCATCATCATCTGCCATTAACAAGCAGGTAAGCGTAAGTGGAGCTGCCTTTCCGTTGTGCATTTCCCAACACTAAGCTCAACAAATTTGACAAATGAGAGGAGGCCATTCAGTCCACCGAGCTTGTGTTTTTAGCTTTTGGCTAAGCTGTCCCAACATCTCACCCATAAAATTCTTAAAAGTTTGTAAGGTTTCTGCTTCCACTTCATCTCCAATTAGTTTCCTTCACATTCCCTTGCATGATGAAGTACTTCCTGGTATCTGTCCTAAATGCACTTCCTCTTCATTTCCACTGACATCATCACTGTTAAGCTGAAAGAATTCTGCTGTATCCAGTTTTTCAATGCCTTTGAGGATTTTGAAGACCTCAATGAGGTCCCCAAGCAGTCTCCTCTGCTCGAGAGACTAAACAGGTTTAATTGTGTTGAGTCTGTCACAGTAGAGAGAGAGAAGTTAGGAGCAGGCGCTGATACAGTGCATTGCCGCACCCACCACATGACAAACCAACTCAGGATCCCAGATTAGGACCCTGTGCAGCCATGAGGGTGACACCTCAGCACCACACTAGTTCAGATGGAGTGGAACATTGGGAGGTTTTTTTTATGGTGGCTGGAGTGCTAATCCTGCCATCAATCCCCAGGTTTTTCTCTGCAGTTCGGAGGGCCTACATGCAGGGCTCAATGCTGATTAACGTCATACCCAGGACAGAGCAATTAAGGTTAAGGGCCTTGCTCAAGGGCCCAACAAAGTAGAGTCACTTATGGCATTTACGAGATTTGAACCGTGTGCAAATCCCTAGCCTCAGAGCCACCACTCTGCCCACATGTCCTAAACTTCCATGATGCACTTGGTTGTTCTCTTCTGCACAGCCTCAAGTGCTGCTATGTCTTTATTTGTACTGAGGTGACCAGAACTGCACCCGTTACTCCAGGTGTGGTCTCACTAGTGTGTTATATAGTCTGAGCATCACGTCCCTTGGTTTATATTGTCACACACAATGTGCAACATGGAGACAACCTCAGAGCTCATCTAATGGCATTTGCCCACCTCGGCTGGCACCGTCACCTAATGTCACTCCTTTTGCCTTCAGAATGGAGGATCGACAGCGTGGGGAGCAGTAGCGTCATTTGTGGTTCCAGTGACCTAAACCAACTGTGAACCCTGAAATGGAAGGATGGGGGAAGACAGCTTTTTCAGAACACTGCCACTGCCAAAACACTAGATGGCAGCTTCCCTGGAGTGTAGCGGTGCCCCCAATTCCCACAGGGCATCTTGGGACTTGGAATCCGGTCTCTCGGCTCTGTTGGGTGCTGTGAAAGGACCTGGGGAGTCATGTTCACCTTGCAGCCCAGAAGTGCTTGGAAGTCAAGAGGACAGAAGCCCCACAGTACTTCCGGGCTGATTAAAGAATTGGGATTCTCCATCTGACCCGGAAGTGCTGGCAAGCCACGTGAGAGGAAGAACAGAAGCACTTCCAGTTCAAGGACTATATAAAGGAATGGTGGAGACCCAGCAAGCAAGCCAGAGTTGGGAGGAGTGTGACGGAGCTTGCTGGGAGGTGTAGTGGACAAAGGAATTGTGTTATTTATTGATTTAATTGTGTTTATTGTGGCCTGTGGTGTTTTGGAGGCACTAATTGAGAAGAAGAAACAATTAACATACTCTGTTTGGCTTTGGGGCAACAGCGCCCCCAAGCATTTGACTCCACCTCTTCTTGCCATCCTAAATGAGATGCCACCACAACCTCAATGAGTTACATCTGGAAAGGCATATCACAACAGCGTCATTTGCTGAGTTTGTTTATTGCAACATTTCCGTTATGTGGGGTTGACCTATTGGGGCCCCAACCCTTCATCTTGTCTATTCATTGCGATTTACATTATTCAGCTCTTTTAATGGATGAACATAACATTTGATTTGCCATTTTAATCTCTTCTGCCATTTCAGGAGCAAATCTGAACCAGCTGGGCACAAGGGTGCTAGTCAGGGTGTTATGGACTGGCATTCCATCTTGGTCAGGGTTTAAAAGGTTTTAATATTTTGGAAGGCAGCCTGCTTGGGTTCTGTGAAAATGCCTTCCTCTGCCGGTTTTAAAAATCCCCTCCTTTTATAACACGGGCTTCTGAAAATCGAACTTGTCATTTGGAATCAGGCTATCATGATTCTAAACCTAAGGAGTAAGCCGGGCATCTATTATGCAGCACTCACCCCCCCTAAAAAAGACGTTCTTGAAAAATGTCACCCTGTGTGAAGCTCCCCCGTGTCTCCACAGTAAAAAAGACCTTGATTTATAGATTTACATTAGAATCAGTATTACGTGGAGCTAGGAAGTGTCAGGGACGAGGCTTAGGCATAATCATCAAGGGCCCCGGTGCCGCTCCTTGCCTCGGCTGTCAGATTGATATTAATTAGATGGGTGCCGGATTTTTTTTTCCCTTCCTGGTTTTAAAAGAGAGCCAAGGATTAAGGCAGGGATTTAGTGCTCGGAATATGCAGTAATGGCGGCGTATGACTGTGGGTGTGTGGTGACACATTATCGCACAGCTGTGCTCCTCGCAATGACGCCTCAATGACACACTGATGACTTTGATTCAGCCACCACCTGTGCCCACCATCCTGAAGTCTGTGGAACGAGGACTGAACTCCTCAGCCATCTAAGGACACCCAGTCTCGTTTTGGGTGACTGCTGAGAGCAGGTGTCACTACCGAGAGTCACACTGCCAACATGTCCTCAGGATACGATACAATACCCTGCAGGCTGCGTTCCTACTGAGTTCGCTCTTGGTTCAACTCCACTGGTGTCGGCTTGTTGCAAGAACCCACAGCTGTCTGCATGGCTCAATGTCACTGACCTGGCCACCATGCCCGGCTGCATTACCCTGTTATAACCACGTGACTCCATTTTGCTTTCTTCTTCACATGGCACACCTTTTGCACTGTCCCAGTCCTTCCTCCATTCTTCACCTTCTTCTTAGAAGCCTTCGGAGCCATTTACCTCAAACTACTATCAGACCTGTCCAGTGTGCCCACCTGTGTCACCCAAATACACCTGCATGGCTCCTTTGTTTCACTTTCTCCTTCACTGTGCACACATTTTCACTGTCCCACTTCTTCCTTATCCATTCTTCTTCTTCTTCTTCTTCTTCTTCTTATTATTATTATTATTATTATTATTATAATGATTATTAGGTCACTGAATGATTTCCCTCCAGCTAATATCACACCTGTCCATTGTGCCCACCTGTGTCACCCAAATACACCTGCATGGCTCCTTTATTTCACTTTCTCCTTCACTGTGTGCACATTTTCACTGTCCCACTTCTTCCTTATCCATTCTTCTTCTTCTTCTTCTTCTTCTTCTTATTATTATTATTATTATTATTATTATTATTATTATTATTATTATTATAATGATTATTAGGTCACTGAATGATTTCCCTCCAGCTAATATCAGACCTGTTCAGTGTGCCCACCTGTGTTACCCAAATACACCTGCATGGCTTCTTTATTTCACTTTCTCCTTCACTGTGCACACATTTTTACTGGCCCACTTCTTCCTTATCCATTCTTTTTCTTCTTGTTCTTGTTCTTGTTCTTCTTCTTCTTCTTCTTCTTCTTCTTCTTCTTATTCTTATTATTATTATTATTAGGTCACTGAATGATTTCCCTCCAGCTAATATCAGACCTGTCTATTGTGCCCACCTTCGTCACCCAGATACACCTGCATAGCTCCTTCATTTTCCGTTGTCCTTAACTCTATGAAGTTTTTCATTGTCCCAGTTCTTCTCCTCCTTTCTCCACATCATTAGTCAAAAAAGCAAGTGTTGTGAGCATGGGAGAGGCACGATATAAATAGAATTATTATTATTACTGTAAACAAACAAGGATGAGCTTTATGTGTGGACGTAAATGTTACACAAGTGTTCACATTTGAGGACATTTGTCACTCTATAACTTATCACCAGAGTGCCACTTTCACCTGATATCCATAACGGTCTGTTGTTCTGGTGAAGTTTGCCTTTTTCCACTTCTGTTGTTCCCTAACATTTGTCATAACAGATTAGTTTTCATTCAGAAGAAGAAGAGGAGAAGAAGGCCACTTTGTTGTTTTACAGATCTGAAGTCCAGTCCCATTTCAGGAAAACTACAACGGCCGGTCATGTCGAACCAAATAAGGAATTCATTACCATTTTAATTTTTTGTTTGTTTTAGTTCAGGTTATGGTACTGTGAATGGGCGATTGCAAAATATCACTGTGTGTAAATAAGGGATGTGCGTGGGTCTTTTTAATGTGTGAGTGAGTGAGTCCTTGTGATGGACCACAGGCCTGTCCAGCCCTGTTTTCTTCCTTTTGTGTAATCCTGCTGAAATGGTCTTTGGCCCCCACAACCTTAAACTGGATAGAGAAGTTTCTAGATCTCACCTGCTGAACTCCATCCACCGCGGGCTGCAGTGCCCACACAGCCCATAGAATGCACCTGAATGTCACGCCATGTGTACCTTTTCTAACTTGTTGCTTCTCTAACATTCAATGCCTGAGTGCCGGATTTTATAGTTCTGTACATCACGTTGCTTTCCTAACGTGTTACATTTGTGTGCATTGTTAATACTCGAAACATTTACTAGTGATAGCACTATAAAAATGGCCAGACTTAGTGTTAGTTAATGAAATCACCAAATGTTCGCTGTTTCACAGTAAGTAACAACAATAACGTTCATAAAAGAACTGCTACATCAATGAAGCAGAGTTTGCAAAGCTTGTATTTCTTTACCGGAAAGATGCGACTCAGTTTTTCTGCAGTCATGTCCTCGTCCCGGAGTGTCACTCTTTTACTGTTCCGGAAAACAACATGACGGTCCATCCTCTGCTGATGCCATGCAGTGTAACTTCAAGGCCGTCGGTCGATGTGTTGTGAGGAGGGAGGGCTGTTCGCACGTCTCATCAAGAATAAAATACATCCGGTTTCAGACAACGAAAATGCGTCTGTTTTGTTGTTTTTGAGCTATTACTATGAGCTATTACGCTTTCGTTATTTGAATCACAAATAAATCTAGAAAAGTATGTGTGATTTGTGGTCCGTGTACTTTTTGGTATTTAAAATTTAATTTTAGAAGCAAACATGAAAAAACGAAAATGAAAGGAATTTTCAGATTTAGATTTTTGATTTTAAAAAATAAAATGAGGGAAAATAAGGTATTTTGTAATTCTGTGGTAACAAATAGCAGTCATAAATTTAAAATTACACATACTTTTCTGGATTTATTTGTGATTCAAATAATGAAAGTATTATAGCTCAAAAATAACAAAACCAACGCATTTTCGTTGTCTGAAAACAGAGGTACTTCTTCTTCTGCGCGATTTTTGAAGACACGTGCGAACCTCCCAACGTATTCCTCACAAGACATCGATCAACAGCCTTGAAGTTACACTGCATGGCATCAGCAGAGGATGGACCGTTACGTTGTTTTTCAGAACAGTAAAAGAGTGACACTCCGGGACGAGGACATGACTGCAGAAAAACTGAGTCGCATCTTTCCGGTAAAGAAATACAAGCTTTGCAAACTTTGCTTCATTGATGTAACATCTCTTATATGAACATTATTGTTGTTACTTACTGTGAAACAGCCAACATTTGGTGATTTCATTTACTAACAGTAAGTCTGGCAAGTTTTAGAGTGCTAGCATTTTGAATGGTTGCTCATTGACTTTTACCGGCTACTATAGCTAGTAAACGTTTCGAGTATTAACAGTGCGCAAAAGTGTAACACGTTAGTAGAGCGACGTGATTTACAGAAAGTTTTCTTAACATGTGTTACATTTGTCAATGAGGAACCATTCACACATTTACACACATTCAAAATGCTAGCACTATAAAAATTGCCCGACTTAGTGTTAGTAAATGAAATCACCAAATGTTCGCTGTTTCACAGTAAGTAATAGCAATAATGTTCATAAAACAACTGCTACATCAATGAAGCAAAGTTTGTATTTTTACCGGAAAGATGCGACTCCGTTTTTTACAGTCATGTCCTCGTCCCGGAGTGTCACTCTTTTACTGTTCCGGAAAACAACGTGATGGTCCATCCTCTGCTAATGCCAGTGTAACTTCAAGGCCGTTGGTCGATGTCTGGTGAGGAGGGAGGGCTGTTCGCACGTCTCGTCAAAAATCGCGCAGAAGAATAAAATGCTTACGGTTTCAGACAACGAAAATGCGTCTGTTTTGTTGTTTTTGAGCTATTACACTTTCATTATTTGAATCACAAATAAATCCAGAAAAGTGTGTGTAATTGTAACTTTATGACTGCTGTTTTGTTATCACAGAATTACAAAATACCTTATTTTCTCTCATTTTATTCTTTAATCAAAAATCAAAATCTGAAAATTCCTTTCATTTTCGTTTTTTCGTTTTTGCTTCTAAAATGAAATTTCAAATACCAAAAAGTACACGGACCATAGGTTTCCCTGTTTGGAATTTCAACACATCATCAGCAGTTAATTTTTTTTTTTTGCAAAGTTACCAATACATGCATGTGAGTTAAACCCCATTTTTGAAATTCTCTGACTTAAACTAATTTCCTTTTTGTTTGCGTCAAAGCAATCTGTGCTATCTTTTTTGATACTGTAGCGACTGACATAATAAAGTGTCACATAAGTTCTACTTTAACAATCGGCGACTGCATAACCTCAAACACAACTTTCTAGCCCCCACTCCAACTCCTCTAGCTATCCAGCTATCAGTCCAGCTATCAGTCTGTCATGCTGCACTCTGCCCTCCCTCGAACGGACCTAACAGTCACTTACAACAAAAAAGGCTTCAGCTTGGCTGGGACGCTACAATACTTTCGACTGTTACTGCTTTCATATTCTGTCCCTCTCTCTGCATATGCATCGCGCCTTGGGTCTCTTTTCTCTCCGCTGCTCTTTCTTCTTTGCTGATAGCACAGGATCTGTGTGTGCCACGTGACTTTACATGACTGAATGTTTTGATGGCTGTCCGTGCTCTTATTTGATAAGACGGGCGTGTCTTGCAAGAATCTTATGTTCCATGTCCCCGCGAGACTGCCCTCCGACAATCTCTTGGCACCAAGTCTCATTTTTACGGTCCCTGCGAGATGCTACGTGACCAGTCTTTTTTGTCTTGCGGGTCTTTAAAATGTCTTTCGAGAACTTCCGAGAAGATCACGTATCTTCGCCTTGCTTTTCCATTCCAGGATTTTTTTTAATATATAGAGAGATAGTAATAATAATAATAATAATAATAATAATAATAATAATAATAATAATAATAATAATAATAATACATTTTACAAGAGGGAGTCAAGCTAAAGTTAGAAAATGGGATTTATCAGAAAATAGAACGCACCTTAGCAAAACTGATGCTGTCATTTCTTCATGGAGTCTCCACCCTTCTTCTCAATGCACTTGGGCCACCTGCCTTGCAGTGTCAGCAGAATAAAAGGTTTGGTCTCGTCCTCGCCACCACTCGTGCACCGCTTTCTTCACGTCGTCATCTGTCTTGAATCGATGACCACCCAGATGTTTTTTTAAAGGTCCTTGAAAGGTGGAAATCACACGGTGCCAAATCTGGAGAATAAGTAGGATGTGGCAATACCTCAAATTTGACTTTCTCCAGACAAGCCTTGGTGTTCTTAGCAGTGTGTGTGTCATTGCCTTACAGAAAGAGGATCCCTTGAGGCAGCAGTCCTCACCACTTGGGTTGAATAGCAGCTTTCACGTTGGTCTCCAGCAAGTCACAGTAACTTGTATTAGTGACTGGAGTACCCCTTGGTGTGGAGTGTTCGACAGTAACTTGGGTGCACGAGTGGTGGCGAGGACAAGACAAGACCTTTTATTCTGCTGGCACTTCAAGGCAGGTGGCACAAGTGCATTAAGAAGAAGGGTGGAGGCTCCATCGAGAAATGACAACATCTCTTTTGTTCAGGTTTGTTCCATTTTCTAACTTTAGCTTGACTCCCCCTCATATTTATATAGCGCCTTTCTCATGCTCAAGGAGATTTAGAGAAGGCTGATGTTTGAGTGCCAAGTTCAATAGGTCTGGAGGTGCATGAGTGAGAAAGATGGACCAGAGACGTGTGTGAGGATTTTCCAGGATATTTATGAGGGAGTGAGCACTCTGGTTGGGGTAACAGACAAGACAGAGGTGGTCGGCACCAGGGGTCTTTGTGAAGTTTTTACCCCTTTAATCTGGTTAGGGATGGGTTGACTCTTGGGATAGAATACCAGACCTCCTGCAGCAAGCTTAGTGCTGATGACATGGTGTTGTGTAGCACTGGAAAAAGATGGAAGTGGAAAGGAAGGTGGAAGAAGGGAGGAGGGCTTTGGAAGATGGAGGGTTGAAGATAAATGGGAAGAAGATGACAGAATATCTGAAGTTTGATCATGATCAAGATTCAGAAGTTAGAGAGCCTTTGAAAAGAGTGGAGGAGTTTAAATGTCAAGGAGCCCAAGATGGAGAATTAGATGTGGAGAAAGCCCAAAGAGGGCTATGTGGATGGGACAATTGGTAGAAGGTATGAAGACTATCGTGTGATTGAAGAATTAAAGTGAAGGTTAAAGGTCAGGTTTTGAAGACAGTGGTAGGGCCAGCAATGATGTGTGTAGCTGAGACGTGGGCAGTAAAGGGGGCACAGCAGGAGGAGAAGTTGGATGTGGCAGAAACAAGAATGTGGAGATGGAGGAGCGGAGTAAAAGAAGTGAGACAATCAGAGGTACATTCCAAAGTGGAAGAGATAGCTAAGAAAGTACTGGAAACCAAGTGAATATGTGGGCAAAAGAGTAATGGGCATGGGGAAGGAAAAGCAAGGGAAGCCAAAGCTTAGGTAGATGGATAAAGCAGAAGAAGATCTGAAGGTAAAGGGTCTGACTGGGGAAGGAGATTCAGGACCAAATTGTATGGAGGAGACCCCACATAGAAGAAGAAGAAGAAGAAGAAGAAGAAGAAGAAGAAGAAGAAGAAGAAGAAGAAGAAGAAGAAGAAGAAGAAGAAGGAGGAGGAGGAGGAGGAGGAGACAAAGAAGAAGAAGGAGGAGTATCAGGAGGAGAAGAAGAAGACAAAGAAGAAGAAGAAGAGGAGAAGAAGGCCACTTAATCGTTTTACAGATCTGAAGTCCAGTATGAGCAGACACACATAAAGGCAGAACCTGACAGTCCACACCAATGATGTGTTTTTCTTTTCAGTATTGCACCCTGGACTCTCACCAATGTGCTACTCATCCACCGATGAACAAAGAGCTCAAACGGATTTTGCAAAAACAAATAAAATGTCACTCCTAGAAACTGACTGCTGCACCCACCATGTAAGATATGGAGAAAAGACAAGGAGTACAGGAAATAAGATAAAATGTCATTCACATACGGATAAGTGCAGGAAATGAAAAACTGAGTTATCGAAACAAGATTTCCTTACCGAGTATTGAATAACTGACAAATAAAAATGGAATCCCTGCTCTTTATTATATTAAGTATGCAATCATTTCTTGTTGCCATATCTTGTGAGTGGCATCTCATGGACAGAAGACACTAATTTATGTACAGATGAGAATAAGTCGCGAGGACGACACGTTTGATGTTAGCATGTGTGCGGGGATCAGTCAGTCAGTCTGGTTGATTGATTCCCTCATTAAATGCTTTGCTTCACTGGAGAGCACGACAAGAGGATGAACTATTGGGTGAAGTGCCTTAGAAGAGGAAAGGCATAGCAAGGGGGCAAACTGGAGGAATCAGAGAGGTAAATGGGGATGGATGCATTGAGGAGCACAGCCGTGGAGACTCTCATCCCATCACCTTTACAAGACACTGAGACTAATCTGAATGTCTGTATGTACATCTTCCTCCTTTCCTTTGCACATCTCTGTACCGTCCTAGTCCTTGTCACTAAGTCAGTCAGCCTCCTTCTAACTGCCATCTGACCGCACCACCTTGCCCACTTGCCTAACCCAGTTTCAACTTACACGGCTGCTTCATTTCACTTTTGCACACTATGTTAGGTAGACTTTATTATTCCAGAGATATATTTTTTTGCAGCAGGAAGTAGAAAAACAAAAGATATTGTTACACAGGTACAAGAAAATAAGCCAAGACACAACAACTTATACTGTAGCTAGCGTTAGGACACACAATTGGGATTAGAACAAAGGTTAGTACAATGGCTTCCCCTGCTGTGATTTTAGGAGTGCTGTTTTTGGCATGAAAATTTTGGGGGGAACACACAGACCTGGGAGTGAGATGATGTCAGAAGGGGTGGGGCTTGAGAGAGAGAGAAACAGCCAGACAGACAGACACTGTCAGAAGGGGTGGGGCTTGAGAGAGATGCAGTGGAAGACAAACAATTGAAAAAGAGTGGGCCTGAGAGAGAGAGAGAGAGAGAGAGAGAGAGAGAGAGAGACACTGTCAGAAGGGGTGGAGTCTGAAAATGTCAGTAAATGGGGGAGACCAACAGTGTCAGAAGGACTGAAATTAGAGAAAGAGAGACAGGCAGAGAGATGGACACTGTCAGAACGGGTGGACCTGCAGACAGAGAATGAAAGACAGACACTGTCAGAAGGTGGAGCTTAAGAAAGAGAGGGGGAGACAGACATTGTCAGAAGGGATGTGGACTGTAACAATCTGGGGTGAGACAGACAATGTCAGAAAGACTGGGCCTTGAAACAGGGAGAGAAACAGATGGACAGACAGACACTGTCAGAAGGGGTCAGTCCTGAGAGAGAGAGACAGACAGCCAGACAGACACAGTGCACAGTGGAAGACAATTCAGAAGGAGTGGACCTTCGTATAAAGAGAAAGAGAGAGAGAGAGACGGACAGACAGAGAGACACTGTTAGAAGGGGAGGAGCCTGAGAGAAATAGAGACACTGTCAGAAGGGGTGGGGCTTGAGAGAAAGAGAGAGAGAGATACTGTTAGAAGGGGTGGGGCCTGAAAAAGTCAGTGAGTGGGGGAGACCAACAGTGTCAGAAGGACTGAAATTAGAGAAAGAGAGACAGGCAGAGAGTTGGACACTGTCAGAATGGGTGGACCTCCAGACAGAGAATGACAGACAGACAGACACTGTCAGAAGGTGGAGCTTAAGAAAGAGGGGGGAGGGCAGACACTGTCAGAAGGGATGTGGACTGAAACAAGTTGGGGGCAGACAATGTCAGAAGGAGTGGTCCTTGAAACAGGGAGAGAGGCAGACAGACACTGTCAGAAGGGGTCGGGCCTGAGAGAGATGTAGTGGACGACAATCCAGAAGGAGTGGACCTTCAAATAAAGAGAGAGAGAGAAACAGACGGACAGACAGACAGACAGACACTGTCAGAAGGGGTGGAGCCTGAAAAAGTCAGTGGGGGAGTCCAACAATATCAAAAGGAGTGAAATTAGAGAAAGAGAAACAGGCAGAGAGATGGACACTGTCAGAACGGGTGGACCTCCAGACAGAGAATGACAGACAGACAGACAAACACTGTCAGAAGGTGGAGCTAAAGAAAGGGGGGACAGACAGTGTCAGAAGAGATGTGGACTGAAAGAGATGAGGAAGACAGACAATGTCAGAAGGAGTGGACTTTGAAACAGGAAGACAGATGGACAGATAGACACAGTCAGAAGGGTAGGGCTGGAGAGAGAGTGAGAGACACAGACAGACAGACAGACAGACATATTGTTAAATAAATATAAGATAGCACACAAAAGTAAGGCACATTCAGAATAATTTGGTCTTCAGCAATGAAAAATGGGGGGTGAATGAATTGCATAGCATGTCTTCAATTCAAAAGTTAAAATTGCTTTTGATGTTACAATAGTGTCCATCAGGGATCGTTGTTGGGGCAGCCACACTTTAGCTAGTTAAGTTTGCAGATGATACCAAATGAGGTGGTCTGGCAGATTATTGAGAATCCATTAAATTATCAGAGAGGGACTTGGACAGCACACAGGCTTGGGCAGATTTGTGGACAAAAAAATGTAATGTCAGTTAATGTAAAGTATCACATGAAAGTAGTAAAAATGTGAAGTAGGGGATCGGAAATTGAAAGTACCCCTTTATGTATCATTGTGGACTGGTCATTACCTACATGAATTTGTTCATTCATTCCATTCACACAGATGTTTTCTAGTCGAGACATGAAACTGATTAAGGGAACTAATAGGATGTGAGGTTCTGCAGCACCACCGAGGTGTAGAGTACAAGTCACAGGATGGTATGGTGGTGCTCGTGTATCACTCACTAGTTCAGCGTTTCTCAACCTTTACGTATTTGCGACCCGAGTTTTCATAACAGTTTTAATTGCGCCCCCCTATGGTTTTTTTTGAAAGGAGCCCACTAATACCAATTTCTTCTTTTTTTAATTAATGATATATCATAGATGCATATTTTATTATACCTGCTTAACTTTTCTCGACATTTATCTAACTCTATATTTATTTTTCAGGTATGTAGTTTAAGTTCATTTGTTTTGGGTTTAATAGATGTATTTTTCATATTTTTGATTCTTGTTTTCTTTTTCTCACATCTTCGTGTCCCCCTTTTTGTTACTTCATGCCCCCCTAGGGGGGCCCGTCCCACAGTTTGAGAACCACTGCACTAGTTATTTCTCATCTGGAGTACTGTGAAAAGGTTTGGCTTTCAGGCGACAAAGAAATTTGCATTCAGGCGGGATTAGTTTCACCTCAGGAGGTGCGCTAAAGTAATGAGTACAGCAGGACCTCTGTAGCTATAGTCAGTAATCCAGTCTGGCTTTATACTTGATGTCTTTGAAGGCGACTATCTCAGCATGTCTCATATGCCTTTGCTCCTCCTTGCGCGTCTCACACTCGCACTTCCTCTTCCATTGTGTCGCATCACCAAAGTCAAACCGACCAATCAGTTTGCTCAGAGGGCCTGGGCCCACAGATCTAAGTGTTCTATTATGTTGTAGATCAGAGCGTAGTGACTTATTCTCACAATATGTAAAAATGGTGATTTGTTTGTTTTATTTCGGGAGTCCCAGGAATGCATCCAGCCGTGACTCAGCTCTCAGACAATCAGAGACGTGTAAACAGCATTTCAAAATTAATAGATGTATTAATTAAATAACGAGGCAAAGGCGTAACACTTATACAGAAACCCACCCAAAACTCCAAAGGTGGTAAAACATATTTAAATAAATTCAATAGAAACTTTAAGAAACACCAAGCACTAAACGACAAGTGATAAACACTCATGACAGAGTCCAAAAACAGTTCAGTGCGACAGACACAGAAGATGGTGAAAAATGAAATGCGAGTTGAATTAATGGCGATAGGCTGCCCATGGCATTTATTTATCTAGACAGAGATTTGACATTCATTTGAAGGCTTACTAGAATGAATATTTCAGTTGGCGAAGTTGCATGTGGGTGAATGACCACGTAAAGGAAGTGAAGGATACCAAATGATGAAGCATCTAATTTTATATTAAACTGAACATTGAGCAGCTGTAACGGGCGATCAGGATACTCAGCCAGCTGGGACGACGGAGGGCTCTGCTACACTGGCACAGAGCAGGGACATTCAACTCTGCTGTGGCTCACGAACACCACCAGGATACGTATGGAGAACGGCTGAGCCCTCCTGTGCAGGACTGCCAACTCACACGGAAGTGCAGCCGGAAGCTAATCAGGGAACAGGTGGAGCACTTCCTGGTCCTCTATAAAAGGAGACAGTTGCCACAACTGGGAGGCTGGAGTTTGGGTGGCAGTGGACTGAGCTAGGAGGAGAGCACAGGAGTGGAGCTTGTTGGAACAAGGGAAGAAAGGACTGAGTACTGTGAAGGTATTTGTCAGCACTGTGGGTGACTGTGTGATGTGCCAGCGTAGTGTCTGTCTGAGGTCCGGGCTATCTGTTACACAGCATTATAAATCAAAAACGGTGTACGGATTTTTGCATTAAAGGCAGTTTTAAATATTCACTACAGGAAAATCTGTTAAGGAATGACCAATGAAAATGGTTTGTGGTGGTGTGTCACCAAATATTCAGCTCCTCTCCAAACACCCAACTACATATGTCACCAACATCCAGCTCCTCCCCATACATTCAGCTATGTGTATCACCAACAATGAGCTCCTCTCCAAAATGTGGGCATCACTAACAATCAGCTCCTCCCCAAACACCCACCTATGGGTGTCACCAACAACGAGCTCCTCCCCAAACACCCACCTATGGGCATCACCAACAATCAGCTCCTCCTCAAACACCCATCTCAGGGAATCATGAACAATGAGCTCCTCCTCAAACACTCAACTATGGGCGTCACCAACAATGAGCTCTTCCCCAAACACCCAACTCTAGGCGTCAGCAACCATCAGCTCCTGACCAAATATCTAACTACACATGTCACCAACAACCAGTTCCTTTGTAGGTCTGTAATTCTTTGATAATTGTGATTTGTGAGCCTAATGCAGCTGATGTGGGGACAGCTCTTTCAGACAGCAATTTTGCTTAAAGCAAGTCTGACCCATCACTTCAGGTAGAGGCCAGGAGTGATTACAGCAGGTGAACTCTGTACAGATAGACAAAAATAACAGATGCGATTGGGGTCTTAGAAGGGCACCGTCCATATACTGTAATATACTGTATAACAGGCTCAGGTAGTAGTTACTTATCCCTGGCAAATTTCATAAAAAGCTCACTGAATATGCAGAATGTTTCAGCATTTATAATAGAAACCAGGGGCTGTCTGCAAGAAGAATACTTCCTGCTCTTCACCGAGCTACATGATCATCTGCATTCCCCACTGAAAAAACTGGATGATGATTGTATTACTCCAATGGCTTCCCTTCAGACTGCATATGTATGCATAAATGATTATACTACATTTTATAAAGGAAGTGAAAGCTGCATTTTAAAGTAAGCCTTCAAGGTGCCCCAGATCTTTATCGTGTCTCATTTAATATTTTACTCACTGAAAGGGTGTATATATATATATATATATATATATATATATATATATATATATATATATATATATATATATATTGTCAAAGATGAGACAACAGAGTCACAAAAAGGTTTGGGGCAGCCACCCATAAAATTTTTCCAAAACAGAACTGACTTAAGGAGGCAAAGATAGTGGTTTTAAGGGAGATCAGAGGAAGTGAGGTCATTGAACCCAGGCAGAATTTCTCATAATCGGTCTGCAGTGGAAACAGAGAAAGGGTCAGTACACTCCGCCACCCCCTGCTCTGTCATGGAATTACCTTCATTCAGGCCCTTAAACTGCTTCCCATGTGCACGTGTGTGACAATATATATATACAGTATATATAGTTTATCCCGGCCAAGTCCCCCAAACCTCCAGATGGAGCCCTCCCTGCAGTATGGAAGTGCCCCGAAGACCAGCAGGGAGTCATGGACTATGTAGTTTTTATACACGACCCTGCTGGATACCACAGGGGCTGCAAGAGGGAGCTGCAGGGAGGACCGAAGACTTATTTGTGCCCTATAACCCGGAAGTTCATCAAAGGAAGAGAGACGGGCTTCCGGGGTGAAGAAAAGAACTTTTTACCTGACCCGGAAGTGATACAGGATCACATGGATTGGGGATTGGGAACACTTCCGGGTCAGGGAATATAAAAGGACTGTGGGAGCTCCCAGACGGCGAGCTTTTGGGAGTGGAGGATTGATTTATTATTGGAGTATTGTGTTTATTTATGAGTAGTATGGAGTGGAGGGTGCTTAGTGCACATTATTATAATAAAAATAATTATTGTAGCACTTTTACTTGGTGTTTGGCGTGGTACCTGAGGGTTCAAGGGAGCTATAGCGCCCCCTACTGTCACTATATATATATACATCTATATCTATATATATATATATATATATATATATATATATATATATATATATATATATATCTACAGTGCATACTGAATACTTTGTCGATGCACCTTTGGCAGCAATTACAGCCTCACGTCTTTTTGAATATGATGCCACAAGCTTGGCACACCTATCCTTGGAAAGAAAGAAAGAAAGAAAGAAAGAAAGAAAGAAAGAAAGAAAGAAAGTCAATTAAACAAAAAAAATTCGACTCCATTGCCCTGCACTGAACCGGCTGGGAAGGCGACGGCGGTTTTATTGCGGTTCTGCTGGCGGCTCCCTTCAGGCACCTGAGCGCAGCCGGCCGGTAAAGAGCGCGGAGGGGTGCGAACTCACTCGGGCTGCCGGCTGCGCTCCCAGGAGTAGCCGACGTTAAAAAATAGTAGCCGATCTGCCAGGAGAAATCATCCGCTAATTTCCTGTGACAGATTTCTGGCTAATTGCCCAGACTGATGTACAGCTTCTTTTTTTTTTCAGCGATGTTTTTCTCATTCCCTCAGGGCAAGAACCGCAATCATATAATATATCTTATTGGCGGTCTCATTAATTTTTTAGAGCGTCTATTTCATCGTGTGGGACTTTATACCCAATGATAACAGCCGGCCGAAACCTTTGCGGTCAGCGCACTTTCTGCTGCTGTGGGGTTACTTTCGGATTCAACGGGAACGTTAGAACGACTCCTTGGCAGCGCGAGGTTCTCAGGGGTGGGACGCTGGCGAATCCCCAAGTCACATCCATGGAGCGCGGAAGGATATAACTGCTTTGTTCTCATGCCAGTCGATCGTGTGCCGATTTACAAATCGGATTTCAATAACTGATAGAAAGTGAACTTGCTTTACATTAAAAAAACAGGTTAAATGTTAATAACGGCCAATCAATCAATGAAGCAAACGATACAGCACACCAGATGATATCTTGTTTTCAAATAGCACCTTGCAGGTTAAGTGCATTGGCGATCTTAAATTGTCCCTGTGTGTGTGTCCTGCGGTGTGCTGGCGCCCTACCCGGTATTTCTTCCTGCATTGCGCCCTGTGCTGAATGGGATTGGCTCCAGCAGTCCCCCGTGACCCTTTGTTAGGATATAGTGGGTTGGAAGTTGACTGACCTTGTATAGCGTGTGCTAGCAGTTTTACATGATTACAGGTCAGTGTTCACATAGCATCTGTCATATTTTAAAGGGAACTCAGAGCCCCCAAGAAATGCAGAAATGTGACAGGAATGGTATGAAATAGATATTGCGGAAAGGCACTATATAATAGACAGAAGTGAAAATCGCTTTCTTGGCAGAAGTCACTGAATATGATGAGTGGCATTTTCATTTCCAGGAATTGACGTTACCTCGCATCTATTCCACACACTAACAACACAAGCCCATAACCTTAAAGTACCCCTAATCTCACTTCCGGCCACTTTTAGATTAAAATCTTTAAATACTCCTCAGACACCCTCGGTGTCATGATCAATCTAATCAGGTACACTGCCAGATGGCATCAAAGTGCATTCGGAGAAATCGTGATAAAATCCTACAGTACATCACACGACTAGCTAGAACAATCCGAGCCCACCTTCCATAACTCATTTCTATATTATCACAAATCAGAAAAAAAAATTCTGAGGATATGTCCAAGAGCAAGAATTCATTTAAATGACATTTAAAATAAGTATGCTGGGCCTGCCAATGACATGCTAACATTAGTCAATTCGTCAAAAAAAAAGTTTTTTTTTTTAAACCTGTGTCCTCCTTTTCTTTAGCATTCTTCTGAGTATCACTTTGCTAGTTTTCTTTGTGTGTGTGTCTATTTTTCTTTTGCTTTTATTGTACTGTATTTCATTGATAGGTGGTTGTATCTGGTTTGTCCCACAGAGGGCGCTGTTTCAACAGGAATGTCATGTAATACATATTTCTAACCGGCTTAATCCATACCAGGGTCACAGCTGGACCCTATCCCAACTAGCATAAGGTGCTACGCAGAAACAAACCCTGGGCAGGGTGCCAGTCCTTCACAGGGTGACCACACACCACGTGCCAATTTAGCATCGCCAAGTTCACTTAACCTGAATATCTTTGGACAGTGGGAGGGAAACCAGAGCAGCCAAAGAAAACCCACGTGGATACGGAGAGAACATGCAAACTCCATTCAGAGAGGACCTCGGATGCAAACCCTTTTCTCCAAAGTGCGAGGCAGCAGCACTACCGCTGTGCCACCGTGCCGCCCCAGAAATGAGGTGAAGTGATACACAGCTTGAAGAATGATAGAGGCGAGAATGACGAGGAGTAGTATATAAAAGTCGGTCTGTTGATCTGACAGTGCTGAGTCTACAGAAGTGCAGTTTTGTTTGTTTTATTTCTTTATGCATTTTTGTACAACCAGAAAGGTTAAATCTCGGCGCATGAAAGGAAATCCCCAGCAGGCTTATCCCGGCTTCTGAACTTACAGAAGAGTAAACAGAGACCGGGGGCGAGGAGGAGAGTAAGCAGAAAGCGAGAACGCGTGGGCACGGCTGGGAGCGTGCGGGCTGCAGAGGCTTAGGGCGATGTTACTGATTGCAGGTAAATTCATTTATTATTATTATTATTATTATTATTATTATTATTATTATTATTATTATTATTAAACAGAGGTACGGGAAAACAGAAGAATGGGATTAACCTCTTTCGCTGATTGCTGGTGAGTGACCCTTAAAAGTACCTTTGGCTTCTTCAGCGCTGTTACCGCCCACCGCTGGGATGTTCAGCGGCCACATGCTCTCACCATCGGCTTAGTCCCTTCTGATGCGCATACTCGCCGCCTGGCTCCGCTTTACCTGCAGCCAGGGGTCAGAGGCAAACTGCATGACACATTACTATACCCGGCCCTCTGTGTGCTGACCTAAAGCCCAGGTTCTAATGCGAGGCTCGCCAGCCGCCAAGCATCTGAACCGAAGAGATTCAGCAGCCAGGAAAAGCGTCCAATCGGATTGCTCTGTTCTTCTTCTTCTTCTTATTATTATTATTATTATTATTATTATTATTATTATTAAGAGGATCTATCTGTATGTCCGGACATCGCTCATGAACGACTCCAACGAATTTACGTGAAATTTGGTACACGTTGTACATTCGCCTTGATCAAATTCCGAGCATAAGTTACTTTTTTTTTTCAGGAGGGGCATCTTTAACAACTCTTGCTATTCAACACGTTATTTTGTTACATTTCAACTCTCAAAGAAGCGTTCAGACAGATTGTCGCAAAATGTTCCCGGGTACATTAAAGGTAGACCTCCTAGAATAGCAGTGTGCGTATCATCTCGGCAGTATAGGGTCACAGATAATAAGTGGAGTCTGAGGTTTACAGCCGCACTGATTAGCTAACTAAACAGTCAGTTGGTTCAAAATAACCAAGCACTTGCACTGTGTGTGGGGTAACTGTGAAAGGCACTATATTAACAAATATTTGGATAATAAGAAAGTGGACCACATTTGAATGAACAGCACTGAACCACTAGAAACGTTTCTGTTGACTCTAAAGTGAAACTTACTGTGTGAGGACTCACTGTCAAAAACACTTTGTAAAATTAGAATGATAATAATCCATCCATCCAACCCGCTATATCTTAACTACAGGGTCACGGGGGTCTGCTGGAGCCAATCCCAGCCAACACAGGGCGTAAGGCAGGAAACAGATCCCAGGGACGGCACCAGCCCACCGCAGGGCGCACACACACCAAGGACAATTTAGAATCGTCAATGCACCTAACCTGCATGTCTTTTGACTGTGGGAAGAAATCCACGCAGACACGGGGAGAACATGCAAACTCCATGGAGGGAGTACCCGGGAAGCGAACCTGGGTCTCCTAACTGCGAGGCAGCAGTGCTACCCACTGCGCCACCATGCCACCCTAATGATAATAACCCATCCATCCATCCATCCATCCATCCATTTTACAACCCACAATATCCTAGCTACAGGGTTATGGGGGTCTGCTGGAGCCAATCCCAGCCAACGCAGGGTGCAAGGCAGGAAACAAACCCCGGGCAGGACGACAGCCCACCGCAGTAATGATAATAATGATTATCATTATTATCATTATTATTATTATTGTTTTGTATTTGAAAATTTTATCGACACAATTATGAAAGCAAGGCACATTGGAAATATTTTTATGGAGACATAATGGATCACTGGTGGGAGTTCTTCTATAATGCACTTTATCATACAGCTAACTTAGAAAGGCACTATATAAAATAAAGCTTTATTACATCTCTACTAATGGGGGTATAATAGGTCATTGGTGGGATTTCTGCTGATTTGTATGTGAGAGTGTCCAATGAAAGGCGCTATATAAAACAAAGAACCACTGATACCAGATAAGTGCTAGAGAAATGTTTAGGTCAATTCTACAAATCAAAAATGTCGATTGATATAACATGTAGAGCCTGGAACTACTTTGAAAGGCGCTATATACAATGTGACTGCTCAATCAGAAACTAGAACATCTTGATTGTTCACTTATAAGCCTGTGTTAAGTCACTAGTCGGGTTTCTGTCGACTCTTAAGTACAGCATGTTGTTACAGAGCTCACTATGAAAGGTCAGTCAGTCATTATCCAACCTGCTTTATTCTAACACAGGGCGCCAGCCCACCGCAGGGCACACACACCCACACACCAGGGACAATTTAGGATCGCCAGTGCACCTAACCTGCATGTCTTTGGGAGGAAACCCACGCAGACACGGGGAGGACATGCAAACTCCACATAGGGAGGACCCGGGAAGCAAACCCGAGTCTCCTAACTGTGAGGCAGCAGCGCTACCCACTGCGCCACCATGCTTCCGTGCTATATACAATAATTACTAATGCAGGTAGAACGCCAGGGAAATGTTTAGGTCAGCTTTTATTTAAGAAGTTTTGATTTTTAACTTCAAAACCCAAAGATACCAATTTACAAAACACGCAGTTTCTGGGCCGGCTATGAAAGGCGCTATATAAAGTAAGACAATATTGTCCTGCGATGACACCTCAGCTGTATGTACCAAAGCACTGCTGATTTGCACTTTTGTGGATTTGCTACAGTCTGGTCAACTGATCCAACAGGATGGGCTGCCCTTATTGCTCTCAGCACACCTTCCAAACACAATGGGGTCTCCTCTTCTGTGTGATAGCACCTTCTTCAGATAGGATGTCTCAATTTTGCCGAGCGCTTCTCCAATTGCACTGCAGACGGTCACCTCCTAATCAGGAACAGCCATGTTCTCATGACCGGCCGGCGAGATGAACAAATGCTTCATCTGGACAGGCTCCCGTGCTTTGTGACATTTACAAATTGGTGTCAATTTCACGGGAACTGCGGCAGAAACAGTTTTTGTGGGTTTTACTTGAGAAGGCTCAGCCATAGAAAGCTACACAATAAGTCAACTTTTCTTGATTAGAAAGTTGCATGCAAGCTGGAGCAGAGGAAGGAAAACAAGAAGGGGGTCCAAAAGCCCCCACATTCGTCCAGCTGGCTCTCTATTACAGAACTTCAGCAACTCCAAACAGCAACAAGGCCGAACCCAGGATGTTTGACCCGCCAAACAGCAGCGCTAGCTACTACTGACAAAGCATTTTGTAATATTCCCAGCAAATGGAAAATCTTAAAATTGACGTTTGGTGCTGCCACCTAGTGGTGCTCGTTGTCATTGCATCCTTGAACAGTCATGGGTCCGATTTTTTTATTACAGTATTTTGGACAGAATTGTCTGTCCATCCCATCATCCACACATTCAGACATATATCCACACTCCCTGACACTGAGGTCCTATTAGAATTTCCCCACCAATCTGAGAAGCACATCTCTGGGGATATGAGTGCAAAACCGATGGACCTGGAGAGAACCACACACAGACACAACGAGAATGTTCAGACTCCATCCAGATAACAACTGGGCATCGCAGTCCACCTGAACGCTCGATTTTTGAAGCAGCAGCTCTGCCCACTGCACTTGCATGGCACTATAAAACATCAAAGCTTGTCTTTTTAGCTCTTATGTTTTGAGAATAACGCGTTGTGCTGCCACCTAGTGGTAACTAAAGGTCACTGTATTTTAAATAATTATAGGTCAGACTTTTTTATCCTTCTGGACAGGTTGCCCATCTATTCCGACACACACACATTCACACATATACCCACAGTCACTGACACTGATGTCCATTTAGAATTGCCAGCCAGTCTCAATGTTCAGACTCCATCCAGATAACAACTGGGCATCGCAGTCCACCTGAATGCTCGATTCTTGAAGCAGTAGCTCCTCTCACCGCACTTGCATGGCACTATAAAACATCAAAGCTTGTCTTTTTAGCTGTTACGTTTTGAGATTGATACTTTGTGCTGCCACCTAGTGGTGCTCGCTGTCATTGCATCCTTGGATAGTCACGGGTCAACAGAGTGTCTGTCTATCCCAGAACACACATATATATTCACAATCCCAGACACTGAGGTCCTTTTAGAATTTCCCACCAATCTGAGAAGCACATTTCTGGGGATATGAGTGGAAAAGCGATGGACCTGGAGAGAGCCACGCATGGATACAACGAGAATGTTGAAACTCCATACAAATAACAACTGGGCATTGCAGTCCACTTGAATGTTCGATTCTTGAAGCAGCAGCTCTGCCCACTGCACTTGCGTGGCACTATAAAACATCAAAGCTTGTCTTTTTAGCTCTTATGTTTTGAGAATAACGCGTTGTGCTGCCACCTAGTGGTAACTAAAGGTCATTACATTTTAAATAACTGTGGCTCAGACTTTTTTATTCTTCTGGACAGGTTGCCCATCTATTCTGACACACACACATTCACACATATACCCACAGCCTCTGACACTGAGGTCCATTTAGGATTGCCAGCCAGTCTCAATGTTCAGACTCCATCCAGATAACAACTGGGCATTGCAGTCCACCTGAATGTTTGATTCCTGAAGCGGCAGCTCTGCCCACTGCACTTGCGTGGCACTATAAAACATCAAAGCTTGTCTTTTTAGTGCTTACATTTTGAGATTAACGTTTTGTGCTGCCATCTAGTGGTAACTAAAGGTCATTACATTTTAATTAACTATGGGTCGGACTTTTTTTTTATCCTTCTGGACAGGTTGCCCATCTATTGCAAAAGACACATATTCACACATAAACCCACACTCTCTAACACTGAGGTCCAGTCTGAATGTTCGAACTCCATACAGATAACAACTGAGCATTGCAGTCCACCAGGATGCTTGATAACTGAAGCAGCGGTTCTGCCCACTGTACTTGTATAACAAAATAAAACATCAAAGCTTGTCTTTTTTAGCTCTTACATTTTGAGACTGATGCTTTGTGCTGCCACCTATTGGTACTAAAAGTCGACTGCACCTGTTGGAGGACATCTCCACCCAAAACGGTGAGCTGAGGAGACATCAGCTTTTATGCGTGAGAACACTGGGGCTCAGTGTTAGTTTTAAAGAAGAAGACCCTGACTGTGTTTTATCCTTCTGATTTTATTGTATTTATTGGTTATTTATTTATTAATGTTTCAAGTTTCACAGAGACTCTGCTTCTAAGAAGATTGGGATTTAGGATTTGAACACCCTTTTAAAAACAAAAACACTTTGAACTGTTTTATACAATGTAACCACCAGATGGCGCCACTTGCACAAACCACAGACTTAGTAATGGCCAGTGCATTTCTAGGATAAAACGAAAGATATTCATCCAAAGCACCGTCATGAAATTGCCCTTCTCAGAGATCATGCAGAAAAACAATAAACCAAACCAAATCTTCCTTCTTCCTTCCTCCAACTGAGTGTTGCCCACTGCCTCCCAACTCTGACTCTTCCAAGTGTGGCAGCAGGTTTTCTTTTAAAGTCGACCTCAAAGCTGTTTCTGGCTTGAGGTCTCAGTCCTCATATACTAACCAGGACAGTCCGCCCCTGGCAGTCTCAAAAGACTCCGACAGGGCTCTGTCTCTGGACTCCAATTCCCATGCCACCCTGAGGGTGTCCTAAAGTGACCTGACCATGAGGAACACTGCCACCTGTTGTATGGGGGAATGAGCTGCTTCTGGTGGCCTCATTAGCCTGGTCCTTCCATTATGGCCTATTGGCCGGGTATGAACCCTTCATTTATCTTGGCCACAGTGCCTGTCCTTCCTTCATGGCACCTATAAGACCCTGTGCTGGGTTGTGTCATCATTGCACAGTCCATTCTCAGTTATGTTTGTCGATGTCCTGGAATTAACTTGCCAACTGCGGCTAACCTGGACATCACACTCCTTCAGAACTTGACTGTCGAGGAATTCCATCTGGGAGTCAAGTCTACAACTGGTTGATGTAACTTAACTTTTATAATTTACTGGATTTATATTGATGTCAATAATAATGCATTTTGTTTACTGTATATAGCGCCTTTCCCATGCTCAGCACCCTGAACGAAGATGGCAAATTTGACTTCCTCAACCAATGAACTTCAAGGGTCATAAATCAGGCGCTTACACCTGAACCACCTACACCTGAACACCAGCAAAACCAAGGAGCTGGTGGTGGATTTTAGGAGGACCAGGCCCCTCATGGACCTCGTGATCATCAGAGGTGACTGTGCAGAGGGTGCAGACCTATAAATACCTGGGAGTGCAGCTGGATGATAAATTGGACTGGGCTGCCAACACTGATGCTCTGTGTAAAAGAGGACAGAGCCGACTATACTTCATTAGAAGGCTGGCATCCTTCAACATCTGCAATAAGATGCTGCAGATGTTCTACCAGACGGTTGTGGAGAGTGCCCTCTTCTACGCGGTGGTGTGCTGGGGAGGCAGCATAAAGAAGAGGGACGCCTCACGCCTGGACAAACTGGTGAGGAAGGCAGGCTCTATTGTAAACACGGAGCTGGACAGTTTGACATCCGTGGCAGAGCGACGGGTGCTGAGCAGACTCCTGTCAATCATGGAGAATCCACTGAACAGGATCATCTCCAGACAGAGGAGCAGCTTCAGCGACAGACTGCTGTCACCATCCTGCTCACTGACAGACTGAGGAGACCCCACACTATGCGACTCTTCAATTCCACCCGGGGGGTAAACATTAACATTATATAAAGTTATTGTCTGTTATACCTGCATTGTTATCACTCTTTAATTAAATATTGTTTATTATTATTATTATTATTATTATTATTATGGATTAAAAGGCAGAAGTCTACGTGACCATCATCATCAAGTCCTTCCGTGAGAACCCTAAACACAAAGATGACTGTTTCATTTATGTTAGATAGAATGCCTAGAGGGGCCTGGGCAGTCTAATGGCCTGGACCCCCTGCAGATTTTATTTTTTTCTCCAGCCGTCTGGAGTTTTTTAAAAATTTTTCTGTCCATCCTGGCCATCGGACCTTACTTTTATTCTATGTTAATTAATGTTGACTTATTTTATTTTTCTTACTGTGTCTTTTATTTTTCTATTCCTCATTATGTAAAGCACTTTGAGCTACTTTTTGTATGAAAATGTGCTATATGTATGGGAATTTCCCCTCAGGATTAATAAAGTATCTATCTATCTATGTATCTATTATATAGTGCCTTTCACTCTATCTATCTATCTATCTATCTATCTATCTATCTATCTATCTATCTATCTATCTATCTATCTATCTATCTATCTATCTATCTATCTATCTATCTATCTATCTATCTATCTATCTATCTATCTATTTACATACACAGCTGTACCTACACATAAAACACCCCCCGGGGACAATATGGTATCAGCTAGAGTCTCTACATGTCTTACTGATATCTCAGTCTGGATGGTCTTGCAGTTTGACTTTTCAAAAACCGAGCTGTCCACTTCATCCTGTCCCCTCACATCTCCTTCACGCCATCTTCCCCCTCATTCACTCACTCCTTCAACGACACACATCCTTACCACCTCACTCAGCTCAGGCCCATTTCCCCTTATCTTCAAACCCCACTCCTCAAATAAACCAACACTTGATCCTTCCTACTGTAAGTCAATCGCTACAGACCTGTTTGTCTCTCTTTCTCTCTCTGCTCTCCTTCCTTTTCAAAACACCTGAACGTGTTGTTTCTCATCAGATCTCCTCTTCCTTTCTTGTAGAGAATGGATTGCTCGAGACCAACCAGAGGGACCAGTGGACTGACTAGGGGTCGACCAGTTACAATTTGCTAGAGCTACCAATGTGTAATCGGTCCTGATCCTCATAGACCCTCTCCTCTGCCTTTGATACAGCCAGCCATGCTACCCTGCTTGCCACCCACTCTGACCCTGGCATCACTGGGGCTGCTCTCAGATGGTCTGAGTCCTACATCTCGGGCACATCCTACAGCGCGAGGCAATTTGTGAGGGGCACATCAGACTTGCACAGGGGTGCCCCAAGGATTGGTGCTGAGTCCTCTACTCTTCACTCTGTACACCACCCTGCTGGGCTCCATCATCCAATCCAATAGGTTCTCTTATCTGTGCTAAGAAAAAAGAGTGTCCAAAGTAGTTTTTTTATTAGATAGATAGATAGATAGATAGATAGATAGATAGATAGATAGATAGATAGATAGATAGATAGATAGATAGATAGATAGATAGATAGATAGATAGATAGATACTTTATTAATCCCAAGGGGAAATTCACAAAATATATAAAAAAAAAATTCCAAAGATCACAGAAGGCGGTTTATAACGCCATTTCCTCACAAGCTGCTTGGCTTTTATCTTATCTTTTATCTTTGCGCCGGCTCGGCTGCCCCGATATCGTCTTCTTACCTCGTCAGGTAAATAGGGAACCACACCGGCATGAGCATTTCTTCTCAGTGCTTTAAGTTGACTACTTGAATAGGCGAGTCTCAGAGTGTAGAAATCCATGTCAAGTAGTAAAAATAATAAAAAGTGTCCAGGGAGCGATTCCACATAAAAGAAAGTGGTAGAAGTGATCAGTGAAATAGAGGAAAATATTAAAAAAAAAAAGGTAAAAAGATACACGGATACGGAGCCGCTGGAATGGCTGCCACTCGCTGTGGCGCCGGAAATGAGAAAAGAATTCATGTAGTAAATCACCAAAAAGGGATGCTATTTAGGAAATGATGGGTTCCTGTTGTAGAGAGGACCATGAAAACGGCCTGTGAAATGGAGCAGTAATCAGTCGGAACGTGTTACATGCTGAAGTGGTTCCATAAGGTTTGCCCACACCTCAGACGGAACATGGACAATGGACTGAAAGCGGTGTGTTGCTCTCACTGCTGCCCCACTTTACCTATACGGGACGATACGTTAGAAAATTTTACCTTTTAAATGAGAGTCAAGTTATACTCAGAATGTTACGGTAGTATGGTGATAAGTATTAATACAAGAGACCCGAAGTTCAAATTCGCTAAATGAAGGTGGCAACCAGCTCGGTTACAGGGAAGTGTGGTCAGGGGAGGCAGGGGAGGCGGAGCCTCACCTGTCATCATAAAAAGAAAAAAAAAAACAAATAATGAAAACATAAAATAAATTTTTCCACTTGTCTGTGCTATATATTTGTTTTCTGTATGATTTTTATAGTCAAAATCGCTGAATTGGTGCATTTCCTGTTCAAATACAGGGGGAGAAACATGAGGTGCAGCACTGACGAGCTTCACCTCCCCTCAGACTGCAGTTGCTCTCTCTCTGTATGTCACCAATATAATGTTTATTATATATCCTGACCTTTGACAGTCTGGCTAACATCTTTAATGAATGTGTGTGACATATTTAGTTTTTGGGCTGCACGGTGGTGCAGTGGGTAGCGCTGCTGCCTAGCAGTTAGGAGACTTGGGTTCGCTTCCCGGGTCCTCCCTGCGTGGAGTTTGCATGTTCTCCCCATGTCTGCTTGGGTTTCCTCCCACAGTCCAAAGACAGGTGCATTGGCGATCCTAAATTATCGCTTTGTGTGTGTGCTCCACGGTGGGCTGGTGACCTGCCTGGGGTTTGTTTCCTGCCCTGCACCCTGTGTTAGCTGAGATTGGCTCTAGAAGACCCCCGTGACTCTGTAGTTAGGAAATAGCTGAATGGATGGATATTTAGTTTTGCTGATCTGTCATAAAACTGCAGTGAAAAGGTACAAGACAAGGCAGACAGTACCGTGCTGCACTTAATGGGGCGCATGTAAGCCCAACAGGTGCCCGTTGCTGCTGTTCTTCCATGCAGAGGCGCCAATAAGCTAGCGACATCAGAAAGTCAAGTGCACTGCAGCGCTCCATTTATTTTTATTTTTTTGTTCCGGCAAAATTTTTTGCCAAAATGGAAGATTAAGATTTTTAGAATCAAAAGAAAATAAGGAAGACTTTTACAAAAAAAGTGATGGAGATTTCCGTGGAGCAGGATAGGCGCATGGACTTCATCTATACTAATAAAAGGCAAAGCCCTCACTCACTCACTCACTCACTCACTCACTCACTCACTCACTCACTCACTCACTCACTCACTCACTCACTGACTCATCACTAATTCTCCAACTTCCCGTGTGGGTGGAAGGCTGAAATTTGGCAGGTTCATTCCTTACAGCTTCCTTACAAAAGTTGGGCAGGTTTTATATCAAAATTCTACGCGTAATGGTCATAACTGAAAGCAGTTTTTCTCCATTTACTGTAATGGAGATGAGCTTCAAACCCGTGGGGGCGGAGTTTCGTGTGACATCATCACGCCTCTCACGTAATCACGCAGTACATAGAAAACCAGGAAGAGCTCAAAAAAGCGCTTTAGAAAACATGCATTATATAATTGAGAAGGCAGCGAAACAATACGAAGCGAGCGAGTGACATATACTACCATATTCATGAGTGCTGCTACTCGAAACAAAGCACGATGTAAACCTACACTTTAAATTAAGTTCATAGACAGGCTGCCGCTGGCGTTTGTAATTTAGTGCCTGCCCATATAAGGCCGTCCGTCAGCGGCAATCCAATAGCAAACTGCCACGGGTAAATATTCACGGGTGAAGGACTGTGCTTATGGAGAGGAAGATGAGATGGTCAGGGTGGTGTTTGACACAAACTCAGCGAAACTGCGAGAGAAAGTTTTAAGTGCCAGGACTAAGGTAACATTAAATAAAGCTATGGACATAGCACGAGATGGCACCAGCACAGCTGGGAAACTTCGATGCATGTACACCGAGTGGCTCACGTGAACTGACGCAGTGCACAGATAAAAGCAACAGTTCCAAAGAGCTGAACAAAACCAATTACACAATTGAAAAGGCAGCAAAAATATGAAGCGCCTGATAAGCATATTCATAAATGCAGCTACTGCGGAAACAAAGCACACGGCGGAAAAAGTCAATGTCCCGCTAAAGGAAGACAGTGTAAAAAACCCGTGCATGCAGTGTGTCAGGTCTCAGATAAGGAAGAAGACGAGCTGTTTATTGATGCAGTAAGAAACGAATCGATGAATGAAACCTGTCATCTTTACAATGATTGACAAACACGGAATGTAACTTGAACACAACACATCCTACAAATACGAACCTGATGGAAAGAAATAATGATAATCAAATCCTTGATGACAGCAACACTCAGTAACACTCACAAAACAAATACTGTATATTGACAGTCATGTTACGTTATTTTGAAAATGTTCCCTTTTCTTTTTCTACCTTTTTTAACACACTACTTCTCCGCTGCGATACGCTGGTATATATATATATGTATATATATATATATCCCGCTACATACTCGAATAATGGATACTTTATTCGCCATCAATGATTGTTTTGGTAAAGCCATACTCAGTGTATTCATTAGATGAACGGTAAAAAAGTAAGAGCGAGGGAGGATGACTCATTGAGGCATGCAGGCTGTAGTCTTGGCGTCAACTCTATCTGAATTGCGCGATCACATTTGAAGAAATATATCTTTTCAAGTTCTATTTAGTCCATATGTGTCAAACTCAAGGGCGGGCCACATCCGCCCGGCGTGTAATTATATCCGCCCGAGATCATTTTATATACTGTATTATTGTTATTAAAGCCCGGTATATGAAGCGCTGGTAACACAATAAACTACAGATCCCATAATGCAGCGCCAGCTGAAGCTAGAGTTATTGCGCACTGAGTTTGCACGGCGCTTTGGTGACTTTGAAGAACAAAAAAAGTCCGTCTACATGTGGCTCGAACCTTGTGCATGTTTGGTAGCACATATCTGTGTGAGAAGCTCTTCTCAGTGATAAAGACTAACAAAACAGCACACAGGAGTCGCCTCACTGATGAGCACCTGCAATCCATCCTGAGAATCTCCACAACACAGAACGTCACACCAAACAGAAACGAACCTGTGGCCAAAAAAAGATGCCAGGCGTCCAGCTCTAAAATGACATATGAGCAAAGACAACTGAATGATTTGATTTGTTATTGCACGTAAGAGCGGGAGTCAACCGTTTTAACAAACAGCGTATTGCACTGAAACGAAATAGCTGTGTGTGTATATATGTAGATATGTATGTATATGTATATATATGTTTATATATGTGTGTGTGTATATATGTAAATATGTATATATATATATATGTTTATGTGTGTGTGTGTAAATATATATATATATGACAACAACACTCATCACTCACAACAGTGACAAAACAATTACATTGACAATCAGGTTACGTTATTTTCAAAATGTTTCCTTTTCTTTTCATTGCTTCTTTAACACACTACTTCTCCGCTGCGAAGCGCGGGTATTTTGCTAGTTTACAAATAAAGGTAAGACTATAAATGGTTTTCAACTTTATTAAAAATGGGATCAGACTAAGAAAAAAAACCCCATATTTAAAAACTAAAATTTGACCTTAAATTAGATATTCTTTTGTTTTCCTCGCTGTCCTTTTGTTGAACAGTTGTTAAAAGCATTAGAATTGAAAGCTTTTAAAAAACGAAATATTGCAATTAAGGTCAAAATTGAAATCCATTTATTTTGTACACAACTCAGTAGTTTCATTTGTTTTGAATGAGTAGGAATTGTAGAATTGCAACAGTGAATTTAGAACCCATGGAGGGTGAGGAGCACATGCGCTCTCTCCGTTCTCTCTCGTCGCTATAAACGTAACGTTCTTTCTTAGCCAAATATGCGCCTTACCTGTGTGTGTAAAGAATCCCGATGAGATATGAAACATAACCAGTAGTCAATGTGCCAGTTGAACAGCGAATAAGTGACTCTTTGGGGTTCATTTGTAAATTTGACTCTGAAGGAGTCACCAGCCATGAACCTCACCGCACGTCACTGCTCAATAAACAGGATCACATACATATACACTTTGTGGAGCCGACCCAGACACAGACAGGCAGACAAGTTGTTTCTCAACCACCACACGTTTATTTACAATATTTACAAGTATTTAATTGGTCACACAGACCCAGTTCAGTGCACAAACGAACCCCAAATACAAAGTCCTGGCCACAATGCCTTTCTTCGGGCCGCCTCCACAGCTCTCCTGAGCTTCGTCCTTCCTCCTCCCGACTCCAGCCTTGAATGAAGGGAGACGGCCCCTTTTATACAGGACCCGGAGCCCCAGGTGTTCCCGGCATTCCTCCTCTAGCCACGCCCCAGCGTGGCAGAAGTGCCGGCTGTCCTCCCGGCAGCTCTCCGGGCGCGTCCTAATTCTTCCCCCCAGCACTTCCGCCACACCAGGAACAATAACAGGTCCCCAAGGCATTGGGGCGCCTCCTGGCAGTGACCACGAGCCCCTACAGGGTGGAGCTTCCATGCCCTGTACCCGTGGCCCCCAAAACAACCAGGAAGGCGACCCCCATGTGACCCAAGGTGGGAACAGACCCACATCCGGTCCCTCATGGCGTCCCGGCCAGGTCATGGCCCCTGGCATCCCTGACAACTTGTACATACAGTAAGTAATCCCTAACTGCAACGTAAGTAAATTAACTCCATGCGCCTGTCCTTCTCTACAAAAATCTACGTCACTTTCTTGTAAAAGTCCTCCTTATTTTCCTCTAGTTTTAAAAGTCTTAATCTTCCATTTTGGCAGTCAGTCTGAACAAAGAATTAAAATAAACGGAGCGCCGCAGTGCACTTGACTTGCTGATGTCGCTAACTTATCGGCTCCTCTGCGTAGAAGAACAGCAGCAACGAGCACCTGTTGGGCTCACATACTCCCCCGTCAGGGCGGCACGGTACTGTCTGCCTCACCTTGTGCCTTTTCACTGTGGTGTTATGTCCAATCAGCAAAACGAAATATGTTACACACATTCATTAGTATGTAGCTTGTATGGACACAGTATTTTACATACTGCAAGATGAAAACCTAGCAACTCAACTGACCAATGGGGAAAGAGTGCTTACCAATGAAAACTTCGGATTACGATCACGTGATTTAAATGCTGCGATTGTGTGATGTAAATGGCAGGGGTTGTTGATTAGTGAAAAAAAAAAACAAAAAAAAAACAATACCGTGTATGTAACGTTCAGGAAAAATGAAATCAAGAGACTGTTAATTATAGGGGCGACATCATTATCTCAGATTGACGAAAACTTGAAAGATGTGACATACAAGGTTTTTCCATACTAGGTGAGATCTGTTAAACTGATAGACAAAAACAAAAAACCTTTGAACTGTGATCTTTCGTATTGTTTGCTGTTTTATTGTTACAATAAGTTTAACTGCTTTATCGATTGTTAATATATAATTGTACATTTATTAGTTATTTGTTGCAATCAGTTTTTGTTACCTATCCTGCTACACTTGCTGAACAAACAGGCCCAAGTCTAACATTACTCGATTTTGTTTACTTCCTTTGTAAGTCGCTTTGGATAAAAGCATCTGCCAAATAAATAAATGTAAACGTAAAAATGTGGATTTTTGAATGTGTACTCAGAAAGGTGGGGGCATATACTTTTTCATGGCACTGTCCAAATGGCTGGAATGGTGGCTGCGATCAGGGGGAGCATTAAACCAAGGACTGTGTGGCAGAAAGCAGGTCCCTGCTCACCTTGATATTTCTGGAGTCATTACATCCAATGTTCTCGTCTGCCATCCCCGCGCGCAGCAGGTTGTTCCCAAGAGACGAGTAGCGACTGAAAATGAAATTGAATCTTTTCAGTTAATGAAAGGAAGGTGTCAGTGAGGGGGTTCCTCTTAGCAGGTGCGGTTAACAGCCTTCTCCGCTTTCTCTGACATTTACACAGCTTCCCAGGGGAATGGCGGCAGGAGCCTCCGGGAAGAACTCATCCTGCCCTTCCTGGGAAGGTGGAGGAGTCGGTTTTGTAAGGGAATGGAGGTGAGTCTGGGACAGCGCAGTTATTAGCTAACCTAACGGGCCATACTGTAGGACTGAACGGTTATCTTTCAGGTCAGAAATCATCTATCTATCTATCTATCCATCTATCCATCCATCCATTTTCTAACCCGCTGAATCCGAACACAGGGTCACGGGGGTCTGCTGGAGCCAATCCCAGCAAACACAGGGCAGGAACCAATCCTGGGCAGGGTGCTAACCCACCGCAGATCTATCTATCTGCTAATACAGAATAACATTCTGGTATTTAACGATGTTAAGAGTGGAGACGAGCAGGGGTCAGTGTTAGGGCAGCTGCTATTTATAATATATTGAAATGATTTAGATAGAAATATAAGTAACAAGCTGGTTAAGTTTGCAAATGATACCAAGATAGGTGGATTAGATAGACAGATAGATAGATAGATAGATAGATAGATAGATAGATAGATAGATAGATAGATAGATAGATAGATAGATAGATAGATAGATGTGAAAGGCACTATAAAATGATAGATAGATAGATAGATAGATAGATAGATAGATAGATAGATAGATAGATAGATAGATATGAAAGGCACTATAAAATGATAGATAGATAGATAGATAGATAGATAGATAGATAGATAGATAGATAGATAGATAGATAGATAGATAGATAGATAGATAGATAGATAGATCTAGTCAGTAAATGTAAAGTATTAAACATAAGAAGTAAAAATGTTAGGTTTGAATACACAATGGGAGGTCGAAAAATTGAGAGTACACCTTATGGGAAGGATTTAGGAGTCGTAGTGGACTCTAAGCTATCGACCTCCAGACAGTGTTGAGAAGCCATTGTTACGAAGGTGTATTATTGTACTATTTCCCTCTACTTTCCCTTTACCTGTTTGCCCTCAAGGGTAAGTCTTCTCGTCAAGTTCGTTATCGGGTTGGTCAACTGTTGCACTTTAAGATGAACACACACATACAGTGCATCCGGAAAGTATTCACAGCGCATCACTTTTTCCACATTTTGCTATGTTAAAGCCTTATTCCAAAATGGATTAAATTCATTTTTTTCCTCAGAATTCTACACACAACACCCCATAATGACAACGTGAAAAAAAGTTTACTTGACGTTTTTGCAAATTTATTAAAAATAAAAAAACTGACAAATCCCATGTCCATAAGTATTCACAGCCTTTGCTCAATACTTTTTACTCAAGTCTTTTTGAATATGATGCCACAAGCTTGGCACACCTATCCTTGGCCAGTTTCGCCCATTCCTCTTTGCAGCACCTCTCAAGCTCCATCAGGTTGGATGGGAAGCGTCGGTGCACAGCCATTTTAAGATCTCTCCAGAGATGTTCAATCAGATTGAAGTCTGGGCTCTGGCTGGGCCACTCAAGGACATTCACAGAGTTGTCCTGAAGCCACTCCTTTGATATCTTGGCTGTGTGCTTAGGGTCGATGTCCTGCTGAAAGATGAACCGTCGCCCCAGTCTGAGGTCAAGAGCGCTCTGGAGCAAGTTTTTTATCCAGAATGTCTCTGTACATTGCTGCAGTCATCTTTCCCTTTATCCTGACTAGTCTCCCAGTTCCATCCCCACAGCATGATGCTGCCACCACCATGCTTCACTGTAGGGATGGTATTGGCCTGGTGATGAGCGGTGCCTGGTTTCCTCCAAACGTGACGCCTGCCATTCACACCAAAGAGTTTAATCTTTGTCTCATCAGACCAGAGAATTTTGTTTCTCATGGTCTGAGAGTCCTTCAGGTGCCTTTTGGCAAACTCCAGATGGGCTGCCATGTGCCTTTTACTATGGAGTAGCTTCCGTCTGGCCACTCTGCCATACAGGCCTGATTGGTGGATTGCTGCAGAGATGGTTGTCCTTCTGGAAGGTTCTCCTTTCTCCACAGAGGACCTCTGGAGCTCTGACAGAGTGAACATCGGGTTCTTGGTCACCTCCCTGACTAAGGCCCTTCTCCCCCGATCGCTCAGTTTAGATGGCCGGCCAGCTCTAGGAAGAGTCCTGGTGGTTTCAAACTTCTTCCACTTACAGATGATGGTGGGCACTGTGTTCACTGGGACCTTCAAAGCAGCAGAACTTTTTTGTAACCTTCCCCAGATTTGTGCCTCGAGACAATCCTGTCTTGGAGATCTACAGACAATTCCTTTGACTTCATGCTTGGTTTGTGCTCTGACATGAACTGTCAACTGTGGGACCTTCTATAGACAGGTGTGTGCCTTTCCAAATCATGTCACATCAACTGAATTGACCACAGGTGGACTCCAATTAAACATCTCAAGGATGATCAGGGGAAACAGGATGGACCTGAGCTCAATATGGAGCTTCATGGCAAAGGCTGTGAATACTTATTTATATGTGCTTTCTCAATTCTCTTATTTTTAATAAATTTGCAAAAACATCAAGTAAACTTTTTTCACGTTGTCATTATGGGGTGTTGTGTGTAGAATTCTGAGGAAAAAAATGAATTTAATTCATTTTTGGAATAAGGCTGTAACATAACAAAATGTGGGAAAAGTGATGTGTTGTGAATACTTTCTGGATGCACTGTACACAGCTATACCTCACACACACAGACCCTAACCACAACAGTGCCCCATGACCTCTAGCACTTTAAATCACACAAGTGCTTTAGGAATAACACAGCCTGTCACTCTGACACTTCAAGAGACTTGCTTATTATCGGCACAAACAACATACAATGTTTTAGTGATATCTCAGACCCAAATATTACTTTTGGTCTACAAGAATACATTTAAACATACAAAGACTCAGCACGTTTGACTATCGGCCATTTATCAGCCAAGAATACCTTCTTTACGTACTGTTCCTACTATTGAGATGAGCTCTCACTCTCAGCCTTATAAACCTTGCAGCACAGAGCATATGGCAAAACTCCAGCTGTTCCAGGTGCTCAAAGAAATCTAACTTATTACTTCAATCACTCTAGACATTAAGACAAAGCATGGAAAGTTAAAAGCAACATGGTTATTACAAGAATAATAATAATAATAATACAACTGGAACAAAGAATAATAGAAAATAGTTACTGATAGGGGCGGCATGGTGGCACAGTGGTAGCGCTGCTGCCTCGCAGTTAGGAGACCCAGGTTCACTTCCTGGGTCCTCCCTGTGTGGAGTTTGCATGTTCTCCCCGTGTCTGCATGGGTTTCCTCTGGGCGCTCTGGTTTCCTCCCACCGTCCAAAGACATGCAGGTTAGGTGGATTGGTGATTCTCAATTGGCCCTAGTGTGTGCTTGGTTTGTGAGTGTGTTTGTGTGTGTCCTGCGGTTGGTTGGCACCCTGCCCAGGATTGGTTCCTGCCTTGTGCCCTGTGTTGGCTGGGATTGGCTCCAGCAGACCCTCGTGACCCTGTGTTCAGATTCAGCGGGTTAGAAAATGGATGGATGGAGGTACTGATAGGAAAGTCTGAATATATATAGTCTTTAGAAAAAGCTTACGAAAAAGTTACAGATGACAAGGATGAATGATCCCAGGACGGCATTTGATTTAGCAGTCAATGTTCACGATGCTTTTCTGACAACCAGTGATGTCTTCGTCTGTTCCTCTTCTTCTTCTTCTTTACTTCCTTACATCCTTACTTTCTTTTAGCGTTGCTTTTAAAATGAGGGATATTTATTATGAAATGTCATGCCGTGGTTTCACAACACATGCACCTGATTGGCTGGCTGTCAATATGATTGACGAATTTTGCTCAAACTCTTTAATCTATCTTTTCCCAGATAATAAAGTTTTTTGTTGTTACCTAAAACATTGCCATGTCCGTCTTTCCCAGGCTGTAAACCAAATTGTTGTACCAGATGTCCATCCATAAAATAATCAATAGCCTGAGGCATAGCTCAGCATCCTTTCCCAGGCTGTAAAACCATTTTAGCACTTTACTATGAACAACTGTTGTAAAAGTAAGGTGTAAGAGAAGAGGATATGCCTTGATTTGTCCTAAATGTAGTTCATCTGTTGTCTTGACTATATAAATAGAATGGAAAATTAAACCAAAATGTGCGGATTTTATACACCATAACAGAAGGCTAACAGAATGTCAGGTTATATAGCGTCTTGATGTGTGGAGCACAAGTCACAGGAGGTTCTGCTCAAGCTTTATAACACACTGTTGAGGCCTCATCTGGAGTCCTGGGTGCAGTTTGGGTCTCCAGGCTACAAAAACGACATAACAGCACAAGAGGGGGTCCAGAGAAGAGCAACTAGGCCGATTCAGGGCTCCCCACTCCTGAGGTTCCGCTTCCCCCTCTCCTCGGCCCACAATCTCTCTCTCAGATTCACACAAATAAATTGGTACCGCAAGCAATTTATGATACTAAGCGCGATGAGAGAAGTCGCAAAATCAAACGGAATATTCTAGCAAATTAGAAAAAACCCGATCTAAAGCCATTAAGTAGTTCTCTTGAGAAAAGTGAACAGACATAAAGATAGACAGACAGACAGACAGACAGATGTTATATTTTATATAGTACTCTAGCAGAAGAAGTCATGAAAAAGAAAACATTTTAAAAATAACGTAACATGATTGTCAATGTAATTGTTTTGTGACTGTTATGAGTGTTGCTTTCATCAAGGATTTGATTATCGTCATTTGTTTCAATCAGGTTCATATTTGGAGGATGTGTTGCGTTCAAGTTACATTCTGTGTTTGTTTAGTCTATCCCTGACCATCTCATCTTCGTTTGCATAAGCACAGTCCTTCACCAGCAATTTTAACTCCGTTACAAAGTGATCAAAAGTCTCGTTTACACCCTGCGTCGTCTCATTAAACTTGTATCTCGCGAATATCGTATTTGTCTTAGGCATGACAAACGGCAATGGCAGCGTGTCTATGAACTTAATTTAAAATTAAGCTTTACACCTTGCTTTCCTATTCGTTTGCATAAGCACAGTCCTTCACCAGCAATTTTAACTCTGTTACAAAGTGATCAAAAGTCTCGTTTACACCCTGCGTCCTCTCATTAAACTTGTATCTCGTGAATATCATATTTGTCGTAGGCATGACAAACGCCAGCAGCAGCGTGTCTATGAACTTCATTTAAACTTAAGGTTTACACAGTAGCTGCACTTATGAATATGCGTGTATGCGTCACTCGCTTCATATTCTTTTGCTGCTTTCTCAATTGTGTATTGCGTTTTTTGCTCAACGCTCTTTGGAGCTCTTGCTTGTTCTCTGCGTACTGCATTCACAGTCAGTTCACGTGAGCAACTCGGAGTACATGCATCGAAAGTTCTCAGCTGTGCTTGTGCTATCTCGTTCGATCTTGTGATGTCCACGGCTTTATTTAATGTTAGCTCAGACCCGGCACTTAAATGTTTCTCTCGCATTTTCGCTGAGTTTGTGCCAAACACTAGTCTATCCCTGACTATCTCATCTTCATTTGCATAAGCACAGTCCTTCACCCACGAATATTTAGCGGCAGCGTGTCTATTGGATTGCTGCAGATGGACGGCCTTATATGGGCAGGCACTCAATTACGTGGGAGGCGTGACGATGAGGGACGCAACTCCGCCTCACACGGCGACCGAGCTGCAGGCTATGGCTGTATATACGTATGTACGTAAGTAGGTTCCAGTTATGACCGTTACGCGTAGAATTTCAAAATGAAACCTGCCTAACTTTTGTAAGTAAGCTGTAAGGAATGAGCCTGCCAAATGTCAGCCTTCTACCTACACGGGAAGTTGGAGAATTAGTGATGAGTCAGTGAGTGAGTCAGTGAGGGCTTTGCCTTTTATTAGTATAGATAGATCTCCGTGGTTTTCTCTTCCTAATGTTTGTGTGAAATTTCCCCTTCACAAGTTTCCAACGGGGTCCCGTGTTCTTGATGAACTCATTTTAAAGTCACCATGTAATTAATCCACTGCACTCATTCCCTTCATAATTTGAAACACTTCCAACACGTCAAAAGACGAAAGAAAAGTTTTGTCAGTTCAGGCCTCCCCACGCATACCGGGGGTGTCTATGTCTTTAAAATGATGTGCTAAAATATAACCCATCAAGAACAAAAAGGCAACTTTGAAGGCGCTTGACAAATTACCCTAAGGGGGCATTACGACTTCCCCTTTGTCTGAATACGCCTCATTATGGATTAAAATCTGGGCTGGCATTGTCAAGTTTCTCTGCTCTCATACACTCATTTAAATATCTTAGGATAAAGAGTGAAATATATGAGTGCTGGCAATTTGTCTCAACGCACTCATGATGGAAATGAAGCTTCCCCACTTAACACACCGTTCACGGGATGTCAGCCTGCATCTTCAACACACAACGTATTCAGAAAGTACGGAGACCCCCTTCACTTTGATTTCATTTCAAATGCATACATTAGCTTTTTCTGCCCATCAATGAACACACAATATCCCATCATGACAAAGCAACAACATTTGAAGGGCGCATTTTACACAAACGTTAGGAAGTTTTATCATATCACATAGAGATCCACAGACACAAGTGGCCAAGTAGGGTGGTAGGCACTAGGACTTTAGGGACCACCAAAACTCAACTTGATGTTATTTATAAGTGGACAGGACTGGTGAGCTTTGCTGGGCTGGATGGCCTGTTCTCACCCAGATGATTCTAAGCTGTGCAAATGTATTAAAAAAAAAAAAAGTAGCATTCAGGCCCTTTGCTGTGTCACTATATAATAGATAGAATGACTGGTTTGGAATTTATTATTCACATACAGTATAGATAGTATAACCACTAGGGGGTATCTTTGAGCCCCGAACCTCAGACACAGTAATACCCAGCACGATTCTGGGTTCAAATAAAAAATATTTCCTGTATTCGTCAGACACCTCTTTTAAATAATCCCCTGTCAAAAGCTCATTAGCAAACACAATATCTTCTCAAATTCTTCCTCCTTCCTTTCTCCAAGAGTGTTGCCTTTTTAAATCAAGACCCTGGGACTGCTTCTGGTGTCACCATACTACATGTTGGAACAATGTCTGGGTCATATAGAAACCAGTAATGTCCTTCTCTGGCAGGACACAAGGACCCTTGGCTGAAGCTATACTTGAGCATTCCTATTCCCATGCAACCCTGCAAGTGTTTCGATTGGGATGAGCCTCATGGAATGCTGCCACCTTCTGTGTTAGATTTTCAGATTATTATTTCATTTTTAAATTATAAACTAAAAAATATCAAGAACTCATGTCCCACGAGACGAGACTTAGTGGCAAGTGATGGGGCCGGAAATAAAAGGCTTTTTTAAAATGTTCGAAGTGTCGTATGAGATGCACATCAGAAGCAGCAAGCCAGCAGCTGATCAAGCAAAGAAGAGTTAAAAAAAAGTACTTGTTTCCTATAGTATCACCGTTTAAGAGGGGGTGTCGGAGGAGTCACAGCATCTCCTTCAGGTGCGTTCAGCCCCCCTCTTCACAACATGAGCAGCGGAGATGCGAATTGGTTGGCGCGTAGCCCAGGCCAGGGTGGTTGGCGAGCAAAGCGAGCAGGGGGGAACCCCCTAGTGTATATATATATATATTCTGTATATACTGTATATATAAATAACACACACACACATACTGTATATATAAATCACATATATATATATATATTTATATATATATATATATATATTATATATATATATATATATATATATATATATATATATATATATATATATATATATATATATATATATAAATATTGCATAGGGTGAATATTTTCACTTTAACATCATCAAATCAGTTTTCTCTTTTAACTGGAAATTTTCAATACCAAATGTTTTCAAGTCTTTAACTGAATAATGTCCGACAACTAAACAAGTAAGTTGATTATTAAGATTATTTAATATACCTTGGCTTAATTACTGCCAACCCCAATCACATTTTAGATCTTTACAGTGGATTCCATATACTTTATTAATTCCTTCTTCTTCGTTGGCTGCTCCTGTTAGGGGTCGCCACAGTGGATCATCTTCTTCTATCTATCTATCTATCTATCTATCTATCTATCTATCTATCTATCTATCTATCTATCTATCTATCTATCCTGTTACACTCATCAGCTTCATGTCCTCTCTCATCACATCCATAAACCTCCTCTTAGGCCTTCCTCTTCTCCTCTTACCTGGTAGCTCTATCCTTAGCACCCTTCTCTCACTATACCCCTCATCTCTCCTCTGCACATGTCCAAATGCAATCTCGCCTCTCTGACTTTGTCTCCCAACCGTCCAACTTGAGCTGACCCTCTAATGTCCTCATTTCTAATCCTGTCCATCCTTGTCACGCCCAATGCAAATCTTAGAATCTTTAACTCTGCCACCTCCAGCTCCGTCTCCTGCTTTCCGGTCAGTGCCACCATCTCCAGCCCAAATAACATAGCTGGTCTCACTACCGTCCTGTAGACCTTCCCTTTAACTCTTGCTGATATCCGTCTGTCACAAATCACTCCTGACACTCTTCTCCACCCACTCCACCCTGCCTGAACTCTCTTCTTTACTTTTCTTCCACAATCCCCACTGTACTGTACTGTACTGTTGATCCCAAGTATTTAAACTCATCCACCTTCGCCATCTCTACTCACTTCATCCTCACCATTCCACTGACCTCCCTCTCATTTACACACATGTATTCTGTTTTGTTCTACTGACCTTCATTCCTCTCCTCTCATATCTCCACCTCTCCAGGGTCTCCTCAACCCGCTCCCTACTATGGCTACAGATCACAATGTCATCAGCAAACATCACAGTCCACAGGGACTCCTGTCTAATCTCGTCTGTCAGCCTATCCATCTCCATTGCAAATAAGAAAGGGCTCAGAGCCGATCCCTGATGTAATCCCACCTTCGTCACTCCTACTGCAGACCTCATCACGGTCACACTTCCCTCGTACATATCCTGTACAACTCTTACGTACTTCTCTGCCACTCCCGACTTCCTCATTCAGTACCACAGCTCCTCTCAGTCACCCTGTTATTTGCTTTCTCCAGGTCCACAAAGATGCAATTCAACTCCTTCTGGCCTTCTCTATACTTCTCCATCAACATCCTCAGAGCAAATTTCACATCTGTGGTGCTCTTTGATGGCATTAAACCATACTGCTTTATTCCATATAATTAATTAATTACAAACGGGGAAATTCAAATGCATACCACAACCAAACCATAAAATACTCAAAAACCATCTCCAAATACATTATAAGAGAATGGAATAAAATCATGTAATACAAATAATACTATGCTAAGAGAATTCTGAATCTGTATTGTCTTCCTATGGCTTCTGGCGGGAGTAAAGGAGGTGACTTGAGGAGGAAGTGTTCAAGTGCCTAATGACAGCAGGCAGAAGGATCCCCAGAGGGGCTTCTCATTAAAGCGAGGAGGAGGAAGACGCCTGTGGCTAAAAGAACTCCATGAGAGCTCACGCTGGTGGGACTAGGCAGAATTCTTCATGATGGCATCCAATTTTGCAATCATTCTCTTTTCCACCACAGCCCCCAGAGTGTTCAGAGTCAGTCCTCTGATGGAGTTGGCTTTTCTGATAAGTTTATTCAGACAACTCTGGTTACTTCCCCAGGAGACCACAGTGCAGAACAACACACACTGACTACAGGAGACTGGCAGAACAATTCCAGCAGCTTGTTACACACATCAGAAGACCCAAGTACCTACAAGAAGGACAGTCTGCTCTGCTCCTTGCTATACAGTGCAGTGTCTTTGTGTTATCAAACCAATACAGTTTGATCTTCTTATAGTTCCCCAGGTACTATAAGGTACTATGAATGGTGGCAGGTTTTAGTGGCTCCTCCGTACACCAGAAGTAAGCCATTAACTCTTTTGTCTTGCTGCTGTTGCACTGAAGGTACTTCTCCCTCCACCACCCTCCACCACCCTCCTGCACTATAACTCATCTCCATTATACAAAAAGTTCAAGTCTGTTCATCTTGGTGCCCCCACAATCTCCTAGATCATGGACTACCTAGCCAACAGACAGCAGGCTTAATGGCTGGTGTGTACAATGGACCATCTCAGAGAACTTTACTGTCTCCCTTCCTGTTTACCACTCTATACAGCAGATTTCCAGTATAATTCCAGGATTTGCAAGCTACAGAAATTCTCAGAGGATTCCTCCACCATAGGCTGCATTAATAATGGAGATGATTTGGAGTATTATGTTGTCTTTTGGTGCGGGGAGATCCACCTATCCTCAAAACCAGCGAGACAAAAGAGTTGATGATGATGTTTCTAGAATTTTGACTGGAATCCACTGGTAGCCAACTGAACTGATCTGACATCATTTAGAAAGAGTCACACGCATGCGCATTGGGGGCAGCTTAAAGGTACCAAGATCCAGGAGAATTCACTCCAATCTTGAAAGCCAGACTGGATGTTGCTCAAAATTAATTATGACAAGCCACAGTGCTTCTGGGAGAAGGTCCTTTTTTTTGCAGATGAGACACAATGGAGATTTTTGGCAAGTCACATCAGCTCAATGCCCACGGACGAAAAAAGTAAGCTTTCAAAAAATGACCACCATAATCACTGTGAAACATGGTGGAGGCTCGCTTATGTTGTGGAGGCTCGCTTATGTTTTCGGGCTGCTTTGCTGTGTCTGGCATGGGCGGCCTTGAGTCTGTGCAGGTAACAATGAAATCACAAGACTTCCAAGACATTCTGGAGCGAAACATTCTGCCCAGTGCCAGAAAGCTCAGTCTCAGTTGGAGGTCATGGACCCTCCAACAGGATGATGAGCCAAAACACTCAGCTAAAAGCACCCAAGAATTGTCAAGAACAAATCATGGGACTACCCTGAAGTGACCTTCTATGAATCCCATCAAACATCTGTGGAAAGACCTGAAGGCATGCAGTTTGGAGAAGACCTCCTTCAAACCGGCCACAGCCAGAGCAGTTTGCTCAGGATGAGTGGGCCAAACGACCTGTGGACAGGTGCAGACATCTCATGGAGAGCTCCAGGAATCACTTGCGTGCAGGGATTACAAACTTTAAAGGCTTTGCAACCAAATATGAGGTGAAAGGTTCATCCTCTGTGTCCACCTGAGTTCTTATTTGAAATATTCTTTGGAATCCAAACTCTAAAGTCTGATTTTTGTTAAATGTGGAATAAATGACAATGGGTGCCAATGACTTTGGTCAGTTTCAAGTTAGTGCCTACTATAAGAACATTATTACATTTTTATAATATTATTATAAGAACATTATTATATTTTTATTGTATAATTATAAGAACATTGATTATTATTATTATCCATCCATTTTCTAACCTGCTGAATCCGAATACAGGGTCACGGGGGTCTGCTGGAGCCAATCCCAGCCAACACAGGGCACAAGGCAGGAACCAATCCTGGGCAGGGTGCCAACCCACCGCAGGACACACACAAACACACCCACACACCAAGCACACACTAAGGCCAATTTAGTAACGCCAATCCACCTAACCTGCATGTCTTTGGATTGTGGGAGGACACGGGGAGAACATGCAAACTCCACGCAGGGAGGACCTGGGAAGCGAACCCGGGTCTCCTAACTGCGAGGCAGCAGCGCTACCACTGCGCCACCGTGCCGCCCATTATTATTATTATTATTATTATTATTATTATTATTATTATTATTATAAGAACTTTATTAAATTTTTATTATATCATTAGTGTGGGGTCTCCTCAGTCTGTGAGTTAGCAGGACAGTGACAGCAGTCTGTCTGTTGCTGAAGCTGCTCCTCTGTCTGGAGATGATCCTGTTAAGTGGATGCAGTGGATTCTCCATGATTGACAGGAGTCTGCTCAGCGCCCGTCGCTCTGCCACGGATGTCAAACTGTCCAGCTCCGTGCCTACAGTAAAGCCTGCCTTCCTCACCAGTTTGTCCAGGCGTGAGGCGTCCCTCTTCTTTATGCTGCCTCCCCAGCACACCACCTCATAGGAGAGGACACTCACCACAACCATCTGATAGGACAACTGCAGCATCTTATTGCAGATGTTGAAGGACGCCAGCCTTCTAATGAAGTATAGTCAGCTCTTTCCTCTCTTGTACAGAGCATCAGTGTTGGCAGTCCAGTCCAGTTTATCATCCAGCTGCACTCCCAGGTATTTATAGGTCTGCACCCTCTTCTCTATTATCATTATATGGACATTATTACATTTTTATTTATATTATTATAAGAACATTATTATATTTTATTACATTATTATATAATAAGAACATTTTTATATTATTTTAAGAACATTATTATATTTCTCTCTATTATTAAAAAAAATCCTGGAAAGAAACAGTAGGGAGGCGAAACGTGATCTTCACGCTAAGATTACGGAAGACACTTAAAAGACCCGCGAGATGAAAGAGATTGACCATGGAGCGTCTTACGGTGACCTTAAACATGAGACTTTGTGACAAGAGATTGACCCAGGACCGTCTCGCGATGACGTATTACATGAAATTCTTGCAAGACACGCCATACTTACAATCAATATCAAATAAGAGCACGGGCAGCAAAACACTCAGTCGTGCGAGTGTAAGGCTTTGAGCAGATACCGATCCAGGGATCTGAGCGCAAATAAAGCATATAAGGACAATACGTTATAAATGAAATGTAGTCGACTAAGCGAAGAAGAAAGTAGTATGGAGAAAAGAGCCTCAAAACCATTGGAGAGACAAAAAAGAAAAAGAATAATCAAGGTGCAAATTCAGAAAATATGGAAAGTAATTATCAGCCCAGAACAAGTGGAACTGAAAAAAAAGCAGGTCCAATCCGGCTTAGAATTAAAAGACAAAGTAGAACTTCATAAAGGACGTTCACAAACATTGGTGCTAAACACATGAAGAGCAGATTAGAGATTATGAAAGCAGTAGAATTCGAAAGGCTCAAAAAATGAAAAAAACGTTGGTGCGATACACATGTGGAGAAAGTCAAAGAATATCAAAGTAGGAAAAGTAGAAATTATAAATAAAAGAAAGTAAAGATCACAGTAGCGCAAACAAATGAAAATTATTACTCGAAAAAGGGAAAGTAATCACCACGGACCAGGTGTCATTGAAACAAAAGCTGGACAAGGCAAGGTCAGAAATAAAAGTCATAGAAAACAAAGTAAAACGTCATAAAGAGGTTAAAAAACAAGGTGGCCAAGCACATGACGAGCAGGTTAGAGAAAATGAAAACTGAAATTCAAAAGACACACAAAAAAAAAACGTAGGTATGAAACACATGCAGAGCAAGATACAGAATATGAAAGCAGAAAAAAAAACGACATTGTCAAAAAAAAAAAAAGAAAGTAATGATCGCATTAGTGCAAAGAAAGAGAAATTATTTTTTGGAGAAATAACGAAAAAGAGAATAGAGATTGAATATATGGACAAAGGTGATATGTCAGAAGTATAAAAATATTGTAAGGCTTTGATGTTTAAGTCAAGAGAATTTCAAAAACGGAGTTTACCTCACATGCATTTATTGATTACTTTGCAAAAAAAATGATTAACTGCTGATGATGAAGATCGTTTTGTCTGGGCTGAAATTCCAAACAGAGAAACCTATCCTGAATTAGGGTACAAAGTCATTAAACACAAGTCTCACTGACCTCATTTAAAAGATTCAACATATTGGGACTCCAAAGATTCCAAATATTGTTTTTACAGAAGTTCTGAAATAAAAGTGAAACTAATGGAAAAGAAAAAAAAAAATCTCAGAAGTGTGTATCCAGAAAACCAAACACTGGGGTTGGCGAGCAGAGTGAGCAGGGGGCGAAGCCCCCTAGTTTATTACATTATTATAATGACATTATTAATTTTTTATTATATTATAAGAACATTACTTTATTTTTATTATATTATAAGAATATTGTTATATTATTATAAGAACATTACTATATTTTTTATTATATTATTATAAGAACATTGTTGTATTATTTTAAGAACATTATATTTTTATTATATTCTTATAACATTACATTTGTATTATATTATTATAAAAACATTATGACATTTTTATTATATTTTTATAACAACATTGTTATATTTTTATTATATTATTATTATATAGGGTGTCTTGCATTGAAATCTGCGACATGTCAATGGCTGTACACAAAGAGAAACTTGTAAATAACTCATGAAAGAATAAAGTTACGTTAAAACCAAGCACACCATTGTTTTTCTTGTGAAATTCCCAATAAGTTTGATGTGTCACATGACCCTCTTCCTATTGAAAAAACAAAAGTTGGATCCAAAATGGTCAACTTCAAAATGGCCACCATGGTCACCACCCATCTTGAAAAGTTCCCCCCCTCACATATACTAATGTGCCACAAACAGGAAGTTAATATCACCAACCATTCCCATTTTATTAAGGTGTATCCATATAAATGGTCCACCCTGTATTATAACAATATTATTATATTATTATAAGAACATGGGAAAGCAAGCATTGTTTTATACTAAACATTATACTGTACATGTGAGTGTTAGGATTAAAAAGATCCAAGTCTACACATTCTTCATTATTTTGTATGAGCCAGAAGACGTTAGTATTTCATAAGCCAAAGGTCAGACGTGCTAGAGAGCCCAGGGATCGGCCCCCTCGCTTAGAGAGGGAATGTAAACTTTTTGTCTGTAAATAATGGTAGCAAGCAAGAATAGCTCTTATAAAAATGATAAGATAGACAGCGTGGGGTCTGACACCCCTTCAACTAAGAATTATTGGTGGAATTAATTAGAGGCAGGACTAGAGCACTGGAATGTTAGGAGTCAGATAAGGAAAAATAAAGGCTTAAATGATAAGAATTGTAATAAATGTAAAAGGTGCTTATGGCTGGATGCTCATTTCCCATCTTAAGTGAGTCTGTATGTGTGCCATATAATAAAGCCCGATTCTGCTGCCCGTCCTGAGACTCCAAATGTCTTCTTTGGGGCTGACGGTGCCCGTGTCTGCCTAATCTTCCTCAGTAAGACGGCGCTGTGGCTTCTTCTTTATTCTTTGTGGAGGGCCACCAACAAATGTGTCCACGTCTGCATATCCTCACAGACACAGAGTTTATTTGTATCTGCCGCCTTCCCTCTCGCCTGCTAGAAATCTCATATGGATGTCACCGGCAGCCCTCTGTATCTTGGCAGATATCGCAATCCATCAAGTTGCTTTTCTCTGGAATTTTGCTGATTTGACGCTTTTCTCTTTCTTTCCCCTCCTCATGGAGTCATTTTGTGTTGCGCCGGTGTTTAGAGATTCCACACACATCCTGCGACATGCTGCTTTGCCATTTTTTTATTTATTTAGTTTTATCATTGAGCCTTTAGGAGCAGCTGAACAAATAGAGTGGATATTAAAATTAGCCCCCCACACCCCAACACCACCAAACCCACCATGGACTTCATGCTATCTTCTCATCCTCATTCAAGCAAACGTCATTTTCTGCATCCCACTTGGCCTCTTGCTGATGTATAAATTCTCTGTGCCACCTGCTGGCATCTCCTTCGTTTCTATTGACATTAAATGCAATGTTTTATTCATTTGCCTGTTAAATACTATCTTCTTAAATCCCTTTCTAATAATGGTTATTCTGAAAGGCACAATCTTATATATAAATGTCTACACATTGAAGTGTGTGTGTGTCTGTCTGTCTGGACCAGAAGGGCAAGGCTACAGCATGAAGCTGAAAGAACTCCATCGCCAAAGTGAAAGACAAACTCGTTTAGCTGCTGATAGACAAGGGAGGCCAGCACGTCTGCAATACGAAACCACCGACTCTGCATTTCAATTTCTTTTCTGATGATTTCAATAGTTTCAGAGAGCCCGGGCTTTTTATAGCAAGAGCTTACACAACTAGTATGATCTTATAAAGTGGTGTGAAAAACTATTTGCCCCCTTCCTGATTTCTTATTCTTTTGCATGTTTGTCACACAAAATGTTGACTTTTACTTTTTCACACAGGGCCATGTAGGTTTGGATTTTTTTTTCTCCCTAAATAATAAAAACCATCATTTAAAAACTGCATTTTGTGTTTACTTGTGTTATATTTGACTAATGGTTAAATGTGTTTGATGATCAGAAACATTTTGTGTGACAAACATGCAAAAGAATAAGAAATCAGGAAGGGGGCAAATAGTTTTTCACACCACTGTATATAAACATCTACGCGTGGAAGTGTATGTGTGTCTGTCAGTCTGGCCCGGAAGTGCCAGGCTACAGCAATGAAGCTGAAAAAAATGTAGGCACGAAACACATGCAGAGCAAGATACAGAATATGATAGCAGAAAAAAAACGACAAAGTTTCTAATTTGGAGAAAATGGAGAAATTGTGTTGATAGGAGGCTAAATCTGAAGTGTAACTGTTCATGTGATGATTTAACCATTTTCTATGCGCATCTGAGATGAATCGGAAACCCTAAGTCGGCCCTGCGTGGTTGTGTGTGAGTGGGCCGTGTAATGGACTGGGACCCCCTATGCAGTTTGTTTCTGCCTTTCCACCGACACTACTAGAAGGAGCTGTGGCTCTCGCGACCCTGAGCTAATCTGAAAATGCTCCGTTATACAGTGCATCCGGAAAGTATTCACAGCGCATCACTTTTTCCACATTTTGTTATGTTACAGCCCTATTCCAAAATGAATTAAATTAATTTTTTTCCTCAGAATTCTACACACAACACCCCATAATGACAACGTGAAAAAAGTTTACTTGAGGTTTTGCAAATTTATTAAAAATAAAAAAATTGAGAAAGCACATGTACATAAGTATTCACAGCCTTTGCCATGAAGCTCCAAATTGAGCTCAGGTCCATACTGTTTCCCCTGATCATCCTTGAGATGTTTAATTGGAGTCCACCTGTGGTCAATTCAGTTGACTGGACATGATTTGGAAAGGCACACAACTGTCTATAGAAGGTCCCACAGTTGACAGTTCATGTCAGAGCACAAACCAAGCATGAAGTCAAAGGAATTGTCTGTAGACCTCCGAGACAGGATTGTCTCGAGGCACAAATCTTGGGAAGGTCACAGAAAAATTTCTGCTGCTTTGAAGGTCCCAATGAGCACAGTGGCCTCCATCATCCGTAAGTGGAAGAAGTTTGAAACCACCAGGACTCTTCCTAGATCTGGCTGGCCATCTAAACTGAGCGATCAGGGGAGAAGGGCCTTAGTCAGGGAGGTGACCAAGAACCCGATGGTCACTCTGTCAGAGCTCCAGAGGAGAACCTTCCAGAAGGACAACCATCTCTGCAGCAATCCACCAATCAGGCCTGTATGGTAGAGTGGCCAGATTGAAGCCACTCCTTAGTAAAAGGCACATGGCAGCCCGCCTGGAGTTTACCAAAAGGTGCCTGAAGGACTCTCAGACCATGAGAAACAAAATTCTCTGGTCTGATGAGACAAAGATTGAACTCTTGGGTGTGAATGCCAGGCGTCACGTTTGGAGGAAACCAGGCACCGCTCATCACCAGGCCAATACCATCCCTACAGTGAAGCATGGTGGTGCCAGCATCATGCTGTGGGGGGCAGGAACTGGGAGACTAGTCAGGATAAAGGGAAAGATAACTGCAGCAATGTACAGAGACATCCTGGATGAAAACCTGCTCCAGAGCGCTCTTGACCTCAGACTGGGGCGACGGTTCATCTTTCAGCAGGACAACGACCCTAAGCACACAGCCAAGATATCAAAGGAGTGGCTTCAGGACAACTCTGTGAATGTCCTTGAGTGGCCCAGACAGAGCCCAGACTTGAACATCTCTGGAGAGATCTTAAAATGGCTGTGCACCGACGCTTAACCTGATGGAGCTTGAGAGGTGCTGCAAAGAGGAATGGGCAAAACTGGCCAAGGATAGGTGTGCCAAGCTTGTGGCATCATATTCAAAAAGACTTGAGGCTGGAATTGCTGCCAGAGGTGCATCGACAAAGTATTGAGCAAAGGCTGTGAATACTTATGGACATGTGATTTCTCAGTTTTTTTTATTTTTAATAAATTTGCAAACTTTTTTCACTTTGTCATTATGGGGTGTTGTGTGTAGAAGTCTGAGGAAAAAAATGAATTTAATCCATTTTGGAATAAGGCTGTAACATAAATGTGGAAAAAGTGATGCGCTGTGAATACTTTCTGGATGCACTGTATTAGCCTCACATTGTCTGACCCTGGAATTTGGAAGAGAACTGGCCATTTTGTCTCACATCGAGTACCTCCTCAATCACTGCTCGGTTACATATTTCATGTTTCTACGGTTCTCCTGTCATAAACACTCTAACATTTGTCTAAGCATTTTACACTTTGCAACTTTCTTTCTGTGCCCCCGTGTTCTTACTAAAGAATTCATTTGAAGTGAAGAAGTGTATTAATTATTAATCAGAAACACTTCTACCAGGTCTCTTCTAAGTCTCTGCTTGTTCAAGTTGAAAGAACTCCGCTTCTTCCATCTTTCCTCTTTGCTTGCCCTGCTCTTGAAATCATTCTAGTTGTTCATCTAAGGAACCTCCTCCACAGTGTCTTCAAATGCAACAGCACCTATTGCTGATGTCATTTCTGTCTGTCTAAATAAAAATCAATGTCATCGTTATATCACTTGTGTTGGATAATACTGTCCATTGTCTGAGGGTCACCATCTGGGTTCATCCAAGATAAGCAATACCACCCCGGGACAAGAGAGGGCGATGTAGCTCATGGTATCATTTCTTTCTGTTCCCACAGCACTCAGAAGATGCCCAATGTAGGCAGGGCCATCTTAACAGCATCATAGGCCCCTGGGGCAAAGTAACGCACAGGTGCCCCTGTTTTGATAGCAAAACAGAAATATACACATCCACCAGAAAAAAATGTGGGCCCCTATGCTTTCCCCTAATGCAGGGCAACTGCCCCGTGTGCCCATTCATTAAGACGGCCCTGAATGAGGGCAATTGACTCCACCCCTTCCGGTCAGAAAACTATAAATTTGAGGAGCTCCTTGAACGTGGATGTAGACTCAGCCCAGAACTCAGCTCTACCCCAGGCCTGACAGATTGATTATAAAGGCAATGCAGACTGTGAGCAGTTGGGGGCACCACCAAGCCCCCAAAACTTCCAGACACACAAGACCCATCACTACTCCATGTTCAATAACTGGATTTTTAATCCAAACCGATGCCTTCTCTTTGTCTCATTCCCTCCTCCAGCGAGTTTCGCCCGCTGCCTCTGGACTCTCGACTCCATGAAGTACGGTGGTGGGGTCCTTTTAAGCTGAACCCGGGAGTACTTCCAGTGGCACATCATGGCTTGTTGGAAGTAGTCATATGGAAACCAGAGAGGTCCTCCCCTGACAGCGCCCTTTATTGTCACCCATGGATCCTTTACAGGGCTATGCTTCCAGACTTCAATTCCCATGAAGCTCTGCGGGTGTCAAAACTGGAACTACTTGTGAGGAACACTGCCACCTATTAATTTGGGGGAATGAACTGCCCCCAACTTCCAGCTCTCTTTATTGTATTCTTTCTTCTAGCATGCCAGCCGGAATAAGAATTGTAAGGCATCACGGGCGGGTAGTGTCCGCAACCTGGCCATTCTTTCATTATGGCTTTCCAGCCAGGCAAGAAATCCTCTTCCATTCTGTCTGGGATGCCCGTCTGCCCTCCCCGGGCACTTACATGCCTTCTGTTTTGTTTGTTTTGATCCACCAAGTGCTATTTCTGTTACGTTAGTAACTTTATTAAATGGGGTCACCCGGCTGGCAACCCAACATTTTGTTTTGGATCCCGTGTCATACCTCCCTATCTCCTGTGAAAGCTATAGAGACACCACAAGCCTATTTGGGCTCCATTGTTAACTACGTGACACTGTCAAGTGCTGGCTTTATGCATAGATTTAATGTCGTCTCCTAACACATGGGATTGCATTCAATTATCACTGTTATTTTTGAATACGACTCATTGTTACAAAAACATTTAATAAACAAAAAGGTGATAACTTGTTTGCTGTAAAAATGTAAAAAAAATATGAAAACTTCTCCAGCTTTTAAACAAGCGAAGCAAGTCCCCAAATGCACCCGATGCTTATGCCATGCAGACATTTGCTAACGTTTTGTAATCTGGACACCAAAACTGTCAAGTCAAGTTGGGGAGCATGCACTGGTACAGCACTTTTCTGCACCCACCACAAAACGAAACAATTCAGGATCCCAGCTGGCAACCCCCCAGGCAGACATGTGATCCAGTCCTGCCCTCCGGAAATTACCCTCTATCTGCCGTAGCCAGGTGTTACGTGGGCTACCTCTTGGCCTGGTCCAGTCACTCAGGTCCCCAACAATGAGGATCTAACGCGCCACATGGACATAGTGCCGTAACTGACGCTCCCTCACAATACAGGTAATGTGCCTCATTTGGGACTCCATGAGAACACACAGTCAAACCAACGGTACCCAAGGATTTTCTGAGGCTAAGGATCTGAGCTGGCATCCCAAAGGTTGCCGGTTCAAATCCCTGTCACTGCCAAAAGAGATGCTACTCTGCTGGGCCCCTGAGCAAGGCCCTTAACCTTCAGTTGCTCCAGGGGCGCTGTACAATGGCTGACCCTGCGCTCTGACCCCAAGGGGTATGCGAAAAGATGCCTTTGACTGCGTGTTGTCCTGTATAACTATGTTTGTGACAAATAAATAAATAAAGAATTATGTCTCGCAACCATATAGCACCAGGACTCTAAAGACTTGAATATCAGGAGCGCCACATACCCTTTTCCAGCAACCTCATGACCCCCCGATGCTCTCCCAATCCATCTACTGACTTCATAGGAAGAGTCACCAGAGTCACATGAATGTCACTGCCAAGGTAAGTAAACCTCTCAACAAGGTCGACACTCCCTCCGCAGACAGACACACTGCTGATGGCCGTGCCCAAGAGGTCTTTAAAGGCCTGATGTTGGTTTTTATCAGGACACTCGCAAGCCCAGACACTCAGACTCCTCACTCAGTCTCTCAAGTGCCATGATCAGAGCCTCCATTGATTCCGCGAAGATCACAGCATCGTCAGCAAAGTCAAGATCCATGAATCTTTCTTCACCAACAGATGCCCCAAAGCCACTGGACCCCACAACCCTGCCCAACACCCAGTCCATACAAGCATTGAACAGAGTAAGGGAAGAACACACCCCGGACGAACCACAGAATCAACTGGGAAAAACGCAGAGGTCCTGCCTCCACTCTGCACATCACTAACCCTAACCCTAACCCTAACCCTAACCCTCAGGATGTCCCACAGGGCCACAGCTCAATCAACTGAGTTGAACGCTTTATGCTGTGGGACATCCAAAACTGCAAACACTACTAAAGTGTACTGAGGCATTGCTAGTAGCTTAAGAATAAACCTCCATGATTTATATTCAACCAGGAGCAGATCTACCAGCACAGCATTCTGGGTATGCATTCTAACCTTTTGCTTAATGGGTGACGAGTTTTTTGCTGCTAATTAACTGCTTTTGCATTAATTTTAATTGACTTGTTTAGTAAGATTTGTTTCCCTGAATTTCTTTGCTTCTTTCCTTAAATGGCACCCAAACAGAAATGAAATCTGAAATGAGTGAGCCAACAGAAGGCCAACTAAGTCAGGGCCTCAAACTCAAACCAATTTCACTCCAACCAGTTGCTTAATTAGGTACCAATATTTGTTGTTAATTAAAACCTTTCTTTAATTCCATTGCTTGTTGCTGCTCTCATTGTGCAGTAAGATGCATTTCTGAAATTGTTGACTTTCTTTTTTCTAAGAGCTCCGTTCAAATGTTTTGAGGACCTGAGCAGTTCAACATTCCTGAGACCTTTACCTTTCTTTATTTTCAGATATTGTATGATGAACACAGTTTGGTGGTCATATTTTGCATCTCGTTATTGTTTGGCTGCTAATTAGTGAAAAAGAAACAAGGAGTCTGAGGCTTCAAGAGCAAATGAATTCAAATGAATTCAAAAGAAGTTCATTAGCAGCAAAAACAGGTCACTCATTAAGAAAAGGGTTAGAATGAAAACCTGCAGCCACTGCGGCCCTCCAGGACTGGAGTTTGAGACCACTGTAATATCTGAATGCTGAAATGATAGATAGATAGATAGAAAGATAGATGTGATAGACACTATTTAATAGATAGATAGCCTGTATTTGATATAGCGCCTAACTAGAGTTCAAGAACCCCCCTAGGCGCTTTACAACACAACAGTCATTCACCCATACATTCATACGCTGGTGATGATAAGCTACTATGTAGCCACAGCTGCCCTGGGGCACACTGACAGAAGTGAGGCTGCCGAACACTGGCACCACCAATCCTTCCGACCATCACCAGCAGGCAATGTAGGTTAAGTGTCTTGCCCAAGGACACAACAGCTGCATTCTCATGCCGGGAGCCAGGATCGAACCTGCGACCCTCCGATTGCTGGACAACCCGTATATAGATAGATAGATAGATAGATGTGATAGATACTATTTAATAGATAGATAGATAGATGTGATAGACACTATATAATAGATAGATAGATAGATAGATAGATAGATAGATAGATAGATAGATAGATAGATAGATAGATAGATAGATAGATAGATACTTTATTAATCCCAAGGGGAAATTCACATACTCTGGCAGCAGCATATTGATAATAACAATATTAATTTAACTCTTTCGGGGCTGATGTCGACTTTGGCCAAAAGGAGGAGCTGACGATGGTAAACGACTGTAAAACTGTGACACAACCGACTGTTATGTTTTAGTTGGACTCTTATTTCTTGAAGGAAAGTGAGCTTCATTGATTTGACTGAGATTTCTTGCGCTCGTGTGAGTAACAAGGCACAAACAATAGCAAAAATGGCACTGACAGCTGGTGAGAGATCAAAGTGATTGCATAAAGGAAACAACTGCGTGTTTGACGTTTTGCCGATTATCTCTGAACTGGACTATGACTTGTCGGACTCTGATTTTGATACAAGCGATCGAAAATGAATGTGAGGTTCCAGCTTCACTTGACTGGTCCCCAGCTGATCGTGGTACTGAACAGGTTCATGTAGCTGATACACCTATGGCAATGTTCGCCAGGGAGGAGTGCCACTTAACAATGATAAGAGGTAGAACCTAGATTGAATTGCACTGCAACCGTGATCACTGCTGCTGCTGCTGCCTCAGCCACGTGAAGACAGCTTGGCAGCAAGCCTGCCGCAGATTCTTGTCAAACTTGCAGCCACAGCATGCAGCAATAGACGTTTAATCTTGATTTCTGTGTGAAACCATTGCTTTTCAGAAACTTTTTTTGAAAAAATATTCAGCCATTAAAGAGTTAAAGAGTGATAACAATGCAGGTACAACAGACAATAACGTATAATAATAATGTATAATGTTAACGTTTACTCCCCAGGTGGAATTGAAGAGTCGCATAATGTGGGGTCTCCTCAGTCTGTCAGTGGAGCAGGACGGTGACAGCAGTCTGTCTGTTGCTGAAGCTGCTCCTTTGTCTGGAGATGATCCTGTTCAGTGGATGCAGTAGATTCTCCATGACTGACAGGAGTCTGCTCAGCGCCCGTCACTCTGCCACGGATGTCAAACTGTTAAGCTCCGTGCCTACAATAGAGCCTGCCTTCCTCACCAGTTTCTCCAGACGTGACAAAAAATGATGAACGGAGCCGCACTCCTCCTATTGGATGAAATGATCCGTGGGTCAATGATGATGGGCGGACACCAAAACTGCAGGGCAAAATCATCAGATGGGGGCAATGAAGAGATCAAGTATCATGCCAAAATCTAAAGTGGACTGTTAAAAATATGAACAACTCTTTGTTAAGGGGTCCTGTTGGGATCTTAATCCGGCCTTGTACAGGGTGGTCCAGATTTAATTATGCAGATCCAGATCGTCTGGATGACTTTGATTTATGCGCAGTCGATTCCAGTACGGCACAACGACAATTCTTCATGTCGTCAATTCACACACTTCTCAATGGTCTGGGATTTTTCGGGTGACTTTCTATGTAATAAACTTAATAAGTTATAGCGTAATGAAAATTGCATAATTAGATCTGGACCACCCTATATTCAACATAGCTTGGAAACTTTATCACCACATGTACTACTAGTCTCCTTTAGCGATGTCACGTATGTGCACATGGGAAGCAAGTTGAAGGCTTGGTGATGGTAATTCTCTGCCGAGACAGGAGGTGGCACTGTGTACTAACGACTTCTCTTCTTCCCCTTCTGGAGATAAAAGTGATTGACACCCTTCCATCTGATGTCACTTCCGGGGTTTGTCCACCTGGTTCCGCCTCTTCCTCCCAGAATTCTTTAAATTCAAATGAGCAGCTATCCCAGTCAGTCTACCTCAGACAGATGTTGAAACAACTTGCCTTTGCGTTATAACATGCATTTTCTTTAGATCTATTGCTGAGAATTACACAGGGTTGTCCGTAAGGCGCTCCCAAACTCTAACCATGTCCTGTTATTTCTTTCACACCATTTATGCACACTTTCTGGATGTAGAAGGTGATGAGCTCATTGTGACTTCTAATGCTTTTCATAAGGGATACTTTGATGTTTTAAGCCCTCCCCTGTACTTTGCAAATTCACATCTATTATATGTACCTGTATATAAAATCCAACGTCTGTCTGTCTGTCTGTCTGTCTGCCCAATTTCACAAGAGAACTACTCAACGGATTTAGATCAGTTTTTTTTTTTTTTAATTACCCAGTGTGTGTGTGGGATGCCAAAACTGACAAAGCATTTCTTTCAACTTTGGACATGTTGGAAGTGTTTAAAATTATGAAGGGATCGAGACAGTGACCTTAAGATGAGCTCATCAAGAATACGGGGTGTGGAACTGGCCCCGGACACAGACAGCTGGACATCGTTTGTTCACCTAACACACGTTTATTTAACAGTAATATTTACAATTCCTTTAGTGCACGTCCCAGTGCCTCCAGCACCGATCCACACAAAGTCCAGGCCTCACAGTCACCAAATGCCTTTCCTTCTGGCCACCTCCACTCCACTCTCGAGCTCCGTCCTCTTCCATCCGACTCTTGCTGATGACGGAAGGGAGGCGGCTCCTTAAATATCAACCCAGATGGGCTCCAGCTGCTTCCCCGGCGCTCCCCCGCGGACACGCCCCCGTGTGGCGGAAGTGCCGGCTGTGCACCCGGAAGCCCTCCGGGTGTTCCCAGTCCTCTTCCCCCCAGCACTTCTGGATGTGGCGGAAGTGCTGAGGTCCAGGGTTCTTCAGGCACTGGGGCGCCGCCTGGCGCTGGCCACGGGCCCTAACAGGGTTGGGCTTCCAAGCCCTCTACCCGTGGCCCCCAATACAACCAGGGCAGTCGCCCCCTCGTGGTCTGGAGGAGGCACAAGCCCTCCTCCGGTCCTCTTTGGCATCCCGGCTGGGCTCCACCCCATTGTCACATTGTCGCACAGTTGGTAACTTGTTAAAGGAAAATTTCACACAGACATTAGCAACATAGAACCACAGTCATCTACAGGTATATATATATATATATATACATTGGGGGGCTCTGCTCCCTGCTCACTTTGCTCGCCAACCCCCAGATGCATCTCTGCCACTCATGTATGTGGATTTCACTTTCACCAAACAACAAATCTTTTAATTCTCGCAGATAGGCCTCTTCATTGGGAAAATACACGACTTTTCCCTGATGGCCACATGATTTAGACGATCTACAAGTCTCTGACTTAGTTTATAGACAAACAATAGCTGCATATTTCTGTCATATCACCTATGTCCATGTATTCGATCTCTTTTCACTGTTCTGTTATTTCACTGAGTAATAATTTCCATTTGTTAGCGCTAATGCAATCTTTACTATCCGTTTTTTGAGACTTTCAACTTTTCGTACTTTCATAATCTCTAACCTGCTCTGCATGTGTATCCCACCAACGTTTTTGAACCTCTTTATGACGTTCTAATTTGTCTTCTACTCTTTGTCTTTTATATCTGACCCCGCTTGGAGCTGAGAGCACAGGAACTGTGTCTGACAATAGCATTCACATGAATGAGAAGTGAGTGGACCGTGGGCATGTTTGTAAATGTTTGAGAGGAGGGCAGGACTTGTCAAAATCTCTTGGCAAAAAGTCTTTAAGTACTGTAGTTGAATTATCTACACGAATGTCTTGTCTCAGGATTTCCATTCATTATCCAACCCGTTATGTCCTAACACAGGGTCACGGGGGACTGCTGGAGCCAATCTCAGCCAACACAGGGCGCAAGGCATGAAACAAACCCCGGGCAGGGCGCCAGCCCACCACAGGGCACACACACACCAAGCACACACTAGGGACAATTTAGAATCGCCAATGCACCTAACCTGTATGACTTTGGACTGTGGGAGGAAACCGGAGCAAACCCACGCAGACACGGGGAGAACATGATTGGTAAGGAGTAACGTTTGTCATTTTCGAGAGAGAGAGAGAGATCACAGCTCCATGTGTTTTAGAGGGTAGCTACTGATTGGCAGAGATATCACGGCCACGTGCATTTCTCCCCACGCGACGGACACTCTCCCGTCAGAGCTGAACACTATCAGATGCAGCGCCAACATTTGACAATGGAGCATACTTACCTTCCATTTGGCCAGAATTACATTTTTGTAATTTTTTTATGAGTTTTAAAGTTTGTCCTGTTTCACTACTACATGACATTCAGAATGTCCACCAGAGGGCGAACGGGAGATCCATCCATCCATTTTCCAACCCGCTGAATCCGAACACAGGGTCACGGGGGTCTGCTGGAGCCAATCTCAGCCAACACAGGGCACAAGGCAGGAACCAATCCTGGGCAGGGTGCCAACCCACCGCAGGACACACACAAACACAACCACACACCAGGGCCAATTTTAGAATCGCCAATCCACCTAACCTGCATGTCTTTGGACTGTGGGAGGAAACCGGAGCCGGAGGAAACCCACGCAGACACGGGAGAACATGCAAACTCCACGCAGGGAAGTCCCGGGTCCCCTAACTGCGAGACAGCAGCGCTACCACTGCGCCACCGTGCCACCGCGAACGGGAGATGACTGCCAGAATTCTTTATGTTTGAGCACCACCGCACTCCCCCGTTGCTTTTAAAATTAAATACAGTTGCTAGTGTCAACAGGATGATAACATACATACAAGACTGTAAGACAAGTAAATTAATGAGTCTTCATTGTTTGTTAATTTATTTTTAAAGTTGTGTTTTTTTAATAATATTTTTTTTCAAACAATTAAATATACTTTATTTTCTTCCCGGGCCACGCTGGGTATTTCAGCAAGTATATATGTATATACAGTATACCACACGCATTACCTGGTAGGTAACCACCCATACAATCAGGTCGGGACTCAGACTACGAATGCAATGAATATACTGTAATTACTCCGATCTACAGGCTGTCAAATAAACAAACTACACGCCGTGGAGCTGACGTCTGAGGTTCGATCCCCGCAAGGGGTGCAGTGAGTGTGTAAGCCTGATGAGCCCAAATAAGGGCGAAACACGTGTCACGTACTCTTGGCATTATTTGACAGTAAACTATGCAAAATTCATGATCTGCTTCTCGCAATGAAAGAGGGTCCCGTGGCGGATGTTTGATGAATGGCAGACCAACCACATACGTTACCTGGCGCTACTCAGACTATGAATATATATATATATATATATATATACAAACCAGATTCCAAAAAAGTTGGGACACTATACAAATCGTGAATAAAAACTGAATGCAATGATGTGGAGGTGCCAGCTTCTAATATTTTATTCAGAATAGAACATAAATCACGGAACAAAAGTTTAAACTGAGAAAATGTATCATTTTAAGGGAAAAATATGTTGATTCAGAATTTCATGGTGTCAACAAATCCCAAAAAAGTTAGGACAAGGCCATTTTCACCACTGTGTGGCATCTCCCCTTCTTCTTACAACACTCAACAGATGTCTGGGGGCCGAGGAGACCAGTTTCTCAAGTTTAGAAATAGGAATGCTCTCCCAGGCTTCTGAACTGAGCGTTGATAACAACTTGGGTTGTCCTTGTCCTCTTTGGTACGGATGACATGGCGTCCCAGATTTCCAAAAAGAACTTCGAATCGTGACTCGTCTGACCACAGAACAGTCTTCCATTTTGCCACACTCCATTTTAAATGATCCCTGGCCCAGTGACAACGCCTGAGCTTGTGGATCTTGCTTAGAAATGGCTTCTTCTTTGCACTGTAGAGTTTCAGCTGGCAACCGTGGATGGCACGGTGGATTGTGTTCACTGACAATGGTTTCTGGAAGTATTCCTGAGCTCATTCTGTGATTTCCTTTACAGTAGCATTCCTGTTTGTGGTGCAGTGTCATTTAAGGGCCCGGAGATCACGGGCATCCAGTATGGTTTTACGGCCTTGACCCTTACGCACAGAGATTGTTCCAGATTCTCTGAATCTTCGGATGATGTTATGCACAGTTGATGATGATAGATGCAAAGTCTTTGCAATTTTTCGCTGGGTAACACCTTTCTGATATTGCTCCACTATCTTTCTGCGCAACATTGTGGGAATTGGTGATCCTCTACCCATCTTGGCTTCTGAGAGACACTGCCACTCTGAGAAGCTCTTTTTATACCCAATCATGTTGCCAATTGACCTAATTAGTGTTAATTGGTCTTCCAGCTCTTCGTTATGCTCAAATTTACTTTTTCCAGCCTCTTATTGCTACTTGTCCCAACTATTTTGGGATTTGTTGACACCGTGAAATTTTGAATCAACATATTTTTCCTTTAAAATGATACATTTACTCGGATTAAGCGTTTGATCTGTCATCTACATTCTATTACAAATAAAATATTGACATTTGCCATCTCCACATCATTGCATTCAGTTTTTATTCACAATTTGTTTAGTGTCCCAACTTTTTGGAATCCGGTTTGTATATATATATATATATATATATATATATATATATATATATATATATATATATATATATATATACTAGACATTAAGCCCGTTACAATAACGGGCGCTAGAACAGTAGTGCATAAACATTATTAGGAACAGTCTATATTAAATGGCAAGGGACCTTGACCTCATTCTGTTTCTTGTCTTAATTTTTTTGTTACAAATATTTTTGCAAGAAGCCTAAAGTAAAATAATATTAAAAATAAAATAGAAACGTATATGACAATACAGTAAGTATAATTAATATTGCCTTTATAATATTGACTTTATAACAATCTGTAATACACAATATCTGAAGAAGATATTTAGGAAAATGTTTTTATTTTTTTACCTCAAGAAAGTTTTCAATAAAATTTCATTATAGACAACATTTTTTGTAAGCACTCTTGTTCAGGACCATCTACAACGTTGACAACAACATCTGGAAAACTTCTAACTCTTGATAATGCAACATATAACTGACCGTGGCTGAATACTGGTTCTGGCAAGTAAATGCCAACATTTTCTAAGGTTTGCCCTTGAGCTTTATTAATTGCTATGGCAAAGGATAATGTAACTGGAAATTGTCGCCTTCTTATGGTAAAGAGTAAATTAGCAGAGGATAGAGCCAAATCAATACGGGGAATATTCTGACGCTCATTTTCTTTTTTACAATCGATCTATTTGCTCGTATTTTTCTTTGTCTTTCAGCCTTTCTTTAGTTGATGTTTACTCGCTGAGCTGACCGTTCTTCCAGGAGATGTTGCTTATACACGATTTGAGTGTCTGTGTCTTTTGTCCTACTTGACGTGTCCTTTTTTTTGGGGTGGCATGTTGTTAGTAGATAGTTAGTAAACAGTCACGGGGCAGTATGTGTGGCGTCTCCCCAGCAATGGATTTTATGTGGGCGGCCGCGACTACCCAATCAGCACTCTCCACAGCAATGCTGTCCTTTATTTGCTTTATTGTGCCCAGCTTCCAGTGTGTGTGCGTCCACGATGCCGGTCGTGCGTGTCGCAAAAGCCTCGCGCATGCGCACTTCACCAAAAGACACACACACTGACACCTGGACGCACATAGGGGTTTTATTAAAGAGGATATACACTAGAGAATATAACTTGACAAACCCGCTCGAGCGGAACACGCGGACCTTAGACCTTGCACGGGGCCTGGGGTGGTCGCCAAACTTGCCACCCCCAAACGCCGCTCTTTCAGGGGACCCTTAAACATCACGATCCGTCGAAGTTTTGACGATTCTAAAGCTTTCGCTCCTCCCCCATAGATGATAGATTAGGGGGGGGACGACAATAGAGGAGTGGTTTGGTGGAGGTCACAACGCTAAAAAGAAAAACTCCACGATTTGCCGATGGACGTGTTGTTGGAATGCAAATTGAAAGTGGAGTTGCTAACCACTTAGACACTTTGTGAACGCCACATTGGAGGTGGCCAGGGTGGGTTAGGAAGCCCACGTCACATTTCCAGCTCTTGCACACGACACCGCAGCAGTCTGCGCGGCTGTTAACTCCTGTCATCAGATCGGTGTTTTTTTTTTTTTCCATCGGACTTGTTCTAAGCACTCCACAGTAACAACTCAATTCGGCAATAAAAAGAAACCAGCAACACTCGGGTCAAAGTTCAGTTTTCTTCATCCCCGCTGCCAGCATGAAGAGGATCAATAATACATTAGGTCAAGAGGAAGAAAAAAAAAAAAGAATAATAAAAAAAGGAGTTTGTCTGTTAAACGTTTGACGGCAGCAAAGACCGCCGTGTTGTCAACATACATAATGCAGGCCGTGATTACAGGTGAGTGTCGCGTTTGAAATCGCCAGTCAAACCACAACAAAAGGCAGCATCCGTGTTAGCGAAGTCGGCAAGAAATAAGCCGTTGAGTTGTAAAGTGTAGCATCTTATCTGTGCTTCTTGACCCCCTGACTCGTATGAATTATCCAAAAGCTCTTTATTTGTGGAGACGCTGGGGAAGATGATAGGCACTCAGAAAAAAGAAAGAAAGAAAGAAAGAAAGAAAGAAAGAAAGAAAGAAAGATGCAAAGGAAAAGAGGCAGCGGCTGTCAAACTGGAAACCACCACAGCACACCAAACAAACGGGGATGAGGTATGAGCGACAGTCTGCAGGAGTCCGAGCGAAGCAGATGTGTCCGCAATGGAGGTCAGGAGAGAAGCGTTTTAATGAATAAAGGACGCTGGCACAGGTGGTAATGCTGTCCTCCTGGCACTGCATGTAATCTTTGCTTCCATTTGGAGTTGCCAGTCTCATACACCTTATTCTTCTATTTTTTTTTCCTTGCCCACTGTGGGGGCACTACTAATTCCAATTTTTGGGATGCACCTGTCTGTCATTATATATAAAACATTTTAAGCCTGCTCCACTGCTCCTCCACTGTCTCCACACTTAAAAGCTTATCCCACTTTATCCCTTTAAGACTTTACCAAATCTGTTCAAAATTTGCCCAAACAAAGTCACACTTAGCAGTTTTAGTGTTTGTTTCCACACTCTTCCAAAGCACTGAAAACGGAATTACATTATGGTCACGTGACCCTAGCAGTTCAACCACCCTACACCCTCAATTCCACCCTGATTATTACAAAATACTAAATCTACACTGGTGTCCCCCCTGCGTTGGTGCTTTAACATAATATGTTACAAAACAGTTACTGATTTGTGCCTTTATACATGTGACTGTCACCCAAAGACACTTTATAGATACAGTAGCTGTGCTACCCATCTAAGACGAGTTGAAATCATTAACATAGACCTCAGCATTAATGTGTTCAATGCAGTAAGCTATGCATATGACTCTGTTATGTGCCATTTAATATGGGATTCTTAAAAGCAGTTGTGATGCACCATCTTTTGGAATGAAAAATGCAATGCATATGTCACTTTAATATGCCATGTGGTATGGGATTCATAAAATCAAAGTTAATATTTCTGACGCACCATCTGCTGGAATGATACACACAATGCATATGTCTCTGTTATTCATAAAAGGAAAATTCAGATTTCTGATGCACCATCTGTTGGAATGGGAAATGGAATGCATATGTCTCTGTTATATGTGTTAGGTATAGGATTAATAAAAAGCAGTGTTAATGTTTGTGATGTGCCACCTGTTTGAATGATAAATGCAATGTATATGTCTTTGTTATATGCCGTTAGGTATGGGATTCAAGAAAAGCAGGGCTAATGTTTGTGATGTACCATCTGTTGGAATGAGAAATTCAATGCATGTGTCTCTGTTATATGTTATTTGGTATGAATTTGTAAAATCAGAGTTAGTGTCTGTGATGTGCCACCTGTTGGAACAAAAAATGCTATGCCTATATCTCTGTTAAATGCTATTTGATACTGAATTCATGAAAGCAAAATACATTTTTCTGATACACGATCTGTTGGAATGATAACATGCAATGCCTATTTCTCTGTTTTATACCAATTGGTATGGGATTCATAAAAGTTGTGATGTGCCAGCTGTTGGAATAAAAAATGCAATGCACATGTGTCTGTTTTATGCCATTAGATATGAGATTCATAAAAAGCAGTGTTAATTTTTGTGATGCGCCACCTGCTGGAATGGAAAACGAAATGCATTTTTTAATAAAAAATATTTGAGATGTGCCATCTTTAAGAATGCCAGCAACCTTGAAACTGGCCAGACACACAGACACTTATCCTGAAATTGCAGTTCTCGGTATTGAGAACGTACTGAGCCTTGGTGGATTTCGGGTCACACCATGATTCTGACGTGTACATTGAGCCTGCAGCCTCGTTGTGTTGGGTCCGATGCTTTAGCCAGACATGCCACACCATTCACAATAAACAAATTTGTGCTATGACATTTTAAAAGCCACTGAGACTTTCTTTTTATTCTTTCTTATAGGCAGTGCATTACTTTTCCTAGAAAATTCCTGAGGACCGTTCAAAATCCATCCCGTATTAAATAAGATGTCTATTTGGCGCATACGGCAGACCAAACCTTATTGTTATGCTAATGCGTTAGAGCTGATACTAGCCAATGTGATTATTCATGAAAAGCATGTGCCGTGGGAATCAAAAAAAAAAAGTCACTTCTTATGACATTAGAATAATCAAGTGATTGAGTAGCAGCTCTCTCATTAACTCAGCATTCATCTACAACAGCTCATGGAGCGCCATTGTGACCCTAATTGATATTTAGAAACATCATAATTATTGTGTGCTTCACATCAGACTGACGAGCGTTCTTTCATCCGCTTAGGTTTAAAGTGCAGCTTTCGGAATTTACTAAAAACCGAAGAACACGTTCCATTGATTTCAATTGGATCAGAGTCCCATTCCCCTTATTTTAGTGTCGCATGACAGACTGTAAATTAACATCCTTTCATTTTTGGCATATATACAATAGCAACAACTTTGAAAGCAGCAGGCATTTGTTAGAAGACCAACAACGTGAAGAAGATTTTTATTTTTATTTTTCCTCTTTATATACAGTATTTTGACTAATAACAGTAAATTCATTATATAGTGCCTTCAGGGTGGATTTGAACCCCTTCAGTGTTTACATATTTGGTGATATTGCAGCCTTGTGCTAAAATCATTTAAATTCTTTTCTTCCTCGTCAAACAACACTCATTTCCCCCAGGTGTCAAAGCAAAAAATAGGATTTTGGGGATATTTTTTTTTCAAATTTATTAAAAAAAAAAAAAATACTGAAATATCACTGAGACCAGTAGGGGGCTTTTACCCTCTGATGTAAACGTGGATCCCAATGGCCCCAGTGCAGTGACGGGGACGCTGTGCTGTAAAAAATGGCGCTGACCTTCTGATGAGACGTAAAATTGAGGTCTTGGCTGTTTGTGGTTATTAAAGAGACCCTGGGCACCCTTTGTAAAGAGTAGGGTGTATCCCGATGTCAGGGTTAAACTGCCCACCATGGCCTGGTCATTCCAGCCCCCTAATTATCCCCTGCCTCCAACTGGCTACTTCTCTTGCCACTTCACCACCTTGTGTGGTGAGCGTACTGGCGCAAAAATGGCATCCAGGTGGGGAACTACACATTCGTGGTGGTGGCCAGAGGTGGGTAGAGTAGCGTTACTTCAAAATAATATAATTAGAAGTCAAAAGTAGTCATCCAAAAAATTCCTCAAGTAAGAGTAAAAAAGTATTTGGTGAAAAGACTACTCAAGTACTGAGTAACTGTTTGATCATAATAAAGGGTTTATTTTTTACAAATGTAATAAGACAGACAAAAATCTAAAATAATGTGCAAATTCTGCTATTTCCAAATAACAAAATCAAAAATGAGTAAAAATAAATAACATCTTTACAAAATAAAAATGCACAAATAACACAAAGTCCCAAATCTCAGTTTTTCACAACAAAGCTTTTGAAGCCGATACCTACAGTAGGTAACGTGTATGTCTGAACAGTGCAGACTACTTATAGTGACGGGATGTCCCGTACACTGACAGTATAATACTGCAGATTCACTCGCCCTCCAAATAGCACAGCTGATAGAAAATAACATTAGAACAAGGCAGCTTGTGCACGTCCAAGAAGTCTCACTTTACCTCGACTGTGTGTGTCTGTGCATGTTGGGTTAAAACGTGTTTGTTCTTCACTCCGTGAAGTGATGGTTAAGCTTCAGCAGGAGTTGGCTCTCAAGGTTCCTGCAGTGAAGCTGTGACCATTTAGCAGTGATCAGGAGCTCTGCATGACTTAAAGGTCTCTCACAGGCTCCAGACGCAGGATGTTTGTGTGTGGTCATGTGACTGCATGGCTACGTCTGATTAGTGAAACGGAGTCATGTGATTATTATTGCTACGTCTGATTAGTGAAACGGAGTCATGTGATTATTGTTGCTACGTCTGATTAGTGAAACGGAGTCATGTGACTGCATGGCTACGTCTGATTGGTGAAACAGAGTCATGTGATTATTGTTGCTACGTCTTATTAGTGAAACGGAGTCATGTGATTATTATTGCTACGTCTGATTGGTGAAACGGAGTAATGTGATTATTGTTGCTACGTCTGATAAGTGAAACGGAGTCATGTGACTGCATGGCTACGTCTGATTGGTGAAACGGAGTCATGTGATTATTGTTGCTACGTCTGATTAGTGAAACGGAGTCATGTGACTGCATGGCTACGTCTGATTAGTGAAACGGAGTCATGTGATTATTGTTGCTACGTCTGATTAGTGAAACGGAGTCATGTGATTATTGTTGCTACGTCTGATTAGTGAAACGGAGTCATGTGATTATTGTTGCTACGTCTGATTAGTGAAACAGAGTCATGTGATTATTATTGCTACGTCTGATTAGTGAAACGGAGTCATGTGATTATTGTTGCTACGTCTGATTAGTGAAACGGAGTCATGTGATTATTGTTGCTATGTCTGATTGGTGAAACAGAGTCATGTGATTATTGTTGCTACGTCTGATTAGTGAAACGGAGTCATGTGATTATTATTGCTACATCTGATTGGTGAAACGGAGTCATGTGATTATTGTTGCTACGTCTGATAAGTGAAACGGAGTCATGTGACTGCATGGCTACGTCTGATTGGTGAAACAGAGTCATGTGATTATTGTTGCTACGTCTGATTAGTGAAACGGAGTCATGTGATTATTGTTGCTACGTCTGATTAGTGAAACGGAGTCATGTGATTATTGTTGCTACGTCTGATTAGTGAAACGGAGTCATGTGATTATTGTTGCTACGTCTGATTAGTGAAACGGAGTCATGTGATTATTATTGCTACGTCTGATTGGTGAAACGGAGTCATGTGATTATTGTTGCTACGTCTGATAAGTGAAACGGAGTCATGTGACTGCATGGCTACGTCTGATTAGTGAAACGGAGTCATGTGACTGCATGGCTACGTCTGATTAGTGAAACGGAGTCATGTGATTATTGTTGCTACGTCTGATTAGTGAAACGGAGTCATGTTATTATATTGTTGCTACGTCTGATTAGTGGAACGGAGTCATGTGATTATTGTTGCTACATCTGATTGGTGAAACAGTCATTCAGTAGATCCACTGGCGACTTCTCTACGACTAAAATATCTCTATATATAATCATCATTTGGATCGTGATCTTTGTTTGTCCGCGAATGAATTAGAAGAAGAAGCACTAGATGGCAGTAGAGAGACAGCTAAAACATAGGCATTGCATTAAGAATCTCCTCCAGGCTTATACTACTGAAGACTGTAGTACGCCAGTCACACCTCAAAACACAGACATTCAAACTAAACAAATTGTTGTGCTTTAAATTAACTACAGAGATCTTCATTTAGATCTTGATCTTTGTTTGTCCACGAATTCCACGCATGTGTAGACCACCTTTCAGTTTAGTACGTTGTTGTTACTCACGGATGTCAACAATGTGCCAGGATAACAAAAGGGGTGGTGGACAGTGTTACGCTGGTTAGCTCCTGAGGCCTGGTTATAGAATGAGATTGCCGAAGATAAAAGGTACGTGTCTACGTAACATATGAATGTAAGAAAAGTGGGTAAAATGAATGACGACGTAACAGCACGTTTCATAAATTATTATTGTTACGTTGTAGCCGGCGAGTGCTGCGCGTCTCACAGTTGTATTGTGGCTTGCTCACATGTCAGTGAAGTGATCCCTATTTATGCTTTAAAGAGCCTCGATACCTATGTGTCCCCCTTTTATAACCATTGCTCCGTGTATATTGCCTTACTCTTTGGATTGCCACAAAGCAACATGTCCCCCCTGGCCATTGGACCTTACTCTTATTCGATGTTAATTAATGTTGACTTATTTTGTTTTCTTATTGTGTCTTTTATTTTCCTAGTCTTTATTATGCAAAGCACTTTGAGCTACTGTTTGTACGAAAATGTGCTATATAAATAAATGTTGTTGTTGTTGTTGCGAGATTGGACGAGAAGACATCGTGAGAGGAAACGACAGCGTCGTGAAAACGAGATGGACTGTGAACGGACAGAAGCAGAAATGCTCCTACTCCACCACATAATTACGATTCGGACAGTGATTCCGAGCAGGCCGTTCCTATCGAATCAATAACCAAGTTTTTTCTTTTGTAGTTTTGTTTCCCTTATAAAAAAAATCATAATGCTGTGCGACAAAGGGTCCAGTTCACGACTGGCAGCCGCGTTTAAACAGGGAGCCCTTCACAGACGACTTTAACATGCGCAACGTAGTTGGGCGCACATGGCTAGTAGCATATATAAAGGTGTAAATGAAAAAAAAAGTAACGGGTCGAGTGTTGCCCAATGTAGCGGAGTAAGAGTAGCGTTTCTTCTTCACAAATGTACTCAAGTAAAAGTAAAAAGTATGGTGCAGTAAAACTACTCATAGAAGTACAACTTTTTCAAAAAAGTTACTCAAGTAAATGTAACGGAGTAAATGTAACTCGTTACTACCCACCTCTGGTGGTGGTTGAAGTCGCTGTACACTCACTTTGCCTTGAGTAGTGAGAAAAGCAATATATACATGGTAAGAATTATTATTTAACTCCCTGCGTGGGGATTGCGTGTTCTCCCCGTGTCTGCGTGGATTTCCTCCCACAGTCCAAACACATGCAGGTTAGGTGCATTGGCGATCCTAAATTGCCCCTAGTGTGTGGGTGGGTGTGTGTGTCCTCCGGTGGGCTGGCGCCCTCCCTGGGATTTGTTCCTGCCTTGCGCCCTGTGTTGGCTGGGATTGGCTCCAGTAGATCCCCATGACTCTGTGTTATTGGATAATGGATGGATGGATAGCTTCCAAATAGTTCCAGTACTACTTGTTTCACTTGCGTGCTCCATGGACTGTATGCCTGTCTCTCCAGTCTGCACTAATAGTAGCACGCCTGGTTCCAATGGCTGCAGATGTTTGCGTGCTTTACAAAAACAGCTGCTTTATATGTACTAGTAATAGGATGTCAGAGCTGAGAGGATTAAATATGCTTTATAAATAAATTTGATTGATTGATTAACTAATCAATATTTTGCTCCAATCAGCTTTCTGTCAACCCCATCTAGTCGCCCTGCCCTTGATGTTGCCACCACCACCATACTTCACCATTGGAATGGTTTTGCAGGGGTGAAGAACGCTGCCTGGTCTTCTCCAGATGTGACGCTTACTGTTGAGGCCCAACACTTCAACGTTGGTTTCATCAGACCAGATCCTCTCAAACGCAGTCACGTTGGATGGACAGTTATTTTTCTGATCTCTGTAAAGAATTTCGATTGGATACAAAGCTTGGGGCTCTGGCTGGGCCACTCGAGGACATTTACAGAGTTGTCCCTCCTGCTTTGTCCTGTTGAGAGGTGAATTTCCGTCCCCGTCTGTTCAGGGTTCACACATTGTTTTACATTGCAGCCTGCTTCTGAAATTAATTTCTTCCTCATCGAACAACACTCAATACCCCAGAACGGCAAAGTGAAATCGTGAATTTTCCGTTTTTTTGCAATTTTTTTATAAAGAAAAACTGAAAAATCACACTGTGGCATTTTGGAAAAAAAGATCAAAACAGACCACCTCCTCTGTTAAACACGGTGCTGCTGGGGATGTTATGGCTTAGGAATGTATGGCTGCCACAGGTCCTGGCACACTTCTCTTTATTGGTGATGGAACTGCTGACGGCAGAGGCACAATGAATTCTGAGGTATATAGAAATGTCTGATCTGCCCAAGTTCAAGTAAATGCCCCCAAACTCACTGGACGGCGCTTCATCCTACACAAGATGATGTGCCAAACATACCGCTGGGCAACACAGGGGTTTATTAAAGCTAACAAATGAAAAGCTCTTGTATGGCCAAACCAGTCACCAGATTTCAGACCAGTTGAGCAGGCCTTCCATATGTTGAAGAGAAAACTGAAGGGGACAAGACCCCCAAAAACAAGCAAGAGATGAAGATGGCTGCATTAGAGGCTTGGCAGAGCATCACAAGAGAAGACCCCTAGCACCTTGGCAGACTTCAAGCAGTTATTGTATGTGAGGGATATGCAACAAAGAGCTAAATATGATAACAGCATATGTGTGTCCCAGATATGATGGAGCCCTAAAATGGGGGGACCGTGTAGAAAACGTGTTGTGTGACCAAAATATCTTAAATGTGCCTTTTACTCACAATTTCTGAATTGTTTGATTTGAAATTTTACGGGGGGGCACTGTGAACCATTTCACCAGAAGGCTACAACAACGAAACGTTTCATAAGTTTAGGGGTCAGCGTACGCTGTGATAGGCGAGCAAACACATTCTCAATGCACTGATTTAATACAAAGTGACTTAAATACCATGCAATGTAAGTGACCAGGGGCCTCATGTATAAACGGTGCATACGCACAGAAATGTTGCGTAAGAACTTTTCCACGTTCAAATCGCGATGTATAAAACCTACACTTGGTGTAAAGCCACGCACTTTTCCACGGTACCTCATGCCTTGTCGTACGCAAGTTCTCCGCTCGGTTTTGCAGACTGGCGGCACCCAGCGTCAAAGCAGTGCTACTGTTCTTGTGTGATTACTCATTATTTTCCTGACGCGGCTTTATAAATACACAGAAACTAACCGCATATTGTTTATTAGTGTAATGCATCTGATTGTAATTAACTTGTAACAATATAATGGTCCAGGGAACAGCCATAGTATTCCAAATACCATAACTGCTTTAGCGGTGTTACTCTCACTGCACCTTCTTCTTCTTCTTCTTTCAGCTCCTCCCGTTAGGAGCTGCCACAGCGGATCATCTTTTTCCATATTACTCTCACTGCACCACTCGGAGTATTTATATCACTGTATCTGAGTGGGAATCACAGCAGCAGCTGATCGGAAAGAGAATTATCGGTATACGGCATTAAGGACACGCTGTCTCAGCCACTGCAAAACATTTCAACGCCTTTCTTGTACGGACCTCGCGGTTCACAAACAGTTTAATCCCAAGAAATTTAAATGCACTCAATCAAGTGCTCCTTGTAGAACTGTTTGTACTTATAAGTACAATCACCTCACTGTAAACTTGCACTACAGTTATAATATCTCACAACCTGAGGCACTTTATAAAGCGCGTATTTACATATGATGACGATATCATTTTTAAGGTGAAATGCAGCAAAAACTTTAACTTCATTTAAATAATCTGTATTCTTCACTGGGAGTGTCGTTAAGGATAGAATAATTAAACATGTACTACGAAGATATTTCAATGTTCCTTAAACGTTTTGAAGAATCGGCGCTAAGCTTACAGATGGCTTAACTTCTATTACAGAGCTGATTTTGTGGCGATCGGTTACTTGGGGAAAGAAAAGCAAGGACTGCAGTGACGGCTACGCCAATATATATTGAATATAAAACAGAAAGAGAAAATAACAACACAGCTAAAAACGCAGCTACAAATTTCGGCAAAAGTTAAATTCTTGTGTCATGAGCACGAGGCGGCTATGCAGTGTCTGTAACGGACGTGGCCATCCACCGTGATAAGCTACCTTACTGACGGGCGGGCGAAGGAGCCACCGATTCTTCCTCTGCCCAGTGCCACCACAAGCCTAGAGCTGCCCCTGATTGTACTGCTGCAATAAATTATTTCATTGAAGTGAAACACATGTTTAATAACGTGCTTTAACTCCTATCATCATGAAAATGATATCACGTATACATCTCAGTATTTTAGTTATTCAGAGAGCTGTAATATCACGAATGTCATGGACTCTGTGTCCAGTTGGAGGAAGAGAGCCGGTTTTAGAAGCAAGTAGTGATTCACACACACAGAGCACATAGAAGATCAAATACAAAACAAAGCATTTAACGTGCTACTTTAATTACGATGTGATTTGAGAAACTGGTTAATTAAACGATTTTAAGATGAAGTTTATGATGTTCTACTTTAATGACAAAATAAACTACGTGATTAAAGTGGAAATGTCGAGATTAAAGTTGACATTTCGTGTTTTTTCCCCACTGTGTGCCTTTTTTTCTCTGTACCCTAATAAACTTTCATAGGACACTCAGACAGTGGGCTACAACTCTTCTTTTCACGGCGACTTTGATATGTGACTTCTTTTTTATTTCCGGCACTGTGCGATTTTGTGAATGTGAGCTTTCAAGTTTCTCCAACACGCTATGTCACTTGATCAACTTCCTTTTGTTGATTATCCCACGGTTTATTTGAACAAATTGTATGTTTTTCCTTTGCCTCCACTTGGTATTCGCTGAAATTCTTATATTTCCCCCGTGCTTTTCCCATTGTCTTTTCACAGAAGTCTGAGCTTAAGGGCGATTTATATTTATTTGCATATTCAAATAGGCGTAATTCTGGGAGGAGTTGGGGCGTTACATAAAGCGCGTGCAGCAAGCGTTAGTTTTCACGCTGATCGGGATTTATGTAACGGAAGAACGTGGAAGTTGGAGTACGCACAGATTCCTGCATCTGTATTTTTCTGTGCGTAAGCACATTTCGGCTTTTGTGCTTACGCCATGTTATAGTGCGAGTTCTACGAACGGCGTTATACATGAGGCCCCTGGCGAGGGTCACACAGAGACATTGGTGGGGACTGATCTGGTCTTGCCCCTCCAGGTCTGGGGTCTGACGTGGCTCACCACACAGTACACTCCAGACTAATGTGACACTGGAATTCAATGAGTCATAAAGACCAAGAAACATTCTATATAGCGTCTTTCATAGTTAGCACTAGCCTCCAGAAATTTCAGGTTCCATATGTTTATTAATATTCCATATGCTCATATGTATTATTTACTTACTTATTTATTATTATTATTATTATTATTATTATTATTATTATTATTATTATTATTATTATTATTATTATTTTGGAGTACTGGTACGTGAAGTGTTTCACTCCAGGTCACACAGTTAGAAGTGGAAATTGCACCAGCAACTGTATGCTTTGATATAGCTCCTTTCATTATGAAACCTACACCGACATACTTTAAAGGTACCCTACAAATTTTCCATACTTTTAAATCATTAAATTATTATTATTATTATTATTATTATTATTATTATTATTATTATTATTATTATTATTATTATTATTTTGGAGCACTGGTAGGTGAGGTGTTTCACTCGAGGTCACACAGTTAGAAGTGGAAACTGCACCAGCAACTGTATGCTTTTATATAGCGCCTTTCATTATGAATCCTACATTTAGATTCTTTAAGGGTACCCTACTAATTTCTCCATACTTTTAAAGCATGAAACCTGGAAACTGAAGTTTCAGGGTTGCACAGGTAGTTATGGGTGCAGAACTGAAACAGTAAACTTTACCATGTAACAAATTAATCACTAAGGGCAAAAACAAACTAAATGACTCCGTCAGGGTCCCCTAAAGAAGGCATTAGTTTGAGTGAGCTGGGGACCTCCTCAGTATGGCAAATTAATATCTAGAAGGTAACACCTGTCTGAATGAGTCTCTCGGGGTCAAACATGGAGTCATTGGTGGGACTTGAACATATGAACTTTACATTAAGAACTTTAACCACTGGAGGGAAGCATCTGGCCGTCTGTCTCACTCGGGGTCACAAAGGGAGTCATTGAGATGGTCTGAGCATCTGGCTTTCTGCTTCACAGTACAAACACCACTTGAGGTCATTATCAGGCTAACTCACTAACTCGGGCGTCACAAAGCGAGTCATGGGTGGGGACTAAACAGATGGTCTTTCCCGTTGGTAAAGTAAAGTGTAGCACCGGACTAAGGGGCTCTCTCAGGGTCTCAGAAATCATCATTGGTAGCCTTAGGTTGGCAGCATCCGGCTAACTGACTCATTCAGGGTCACAGAGGGAGCCATTAAGTGGGCACTGAGCTGCTGACTTTGCACTTCACAATACGTATGAAACCTAAGCTTGTTATTGGGCTACGTGACTCATTCAGGGTCTCCAAAGGAAATTTTTTGTTTGAGTGAGATGGTGACCTCTATAGCAGAGCAAACTGTATTTTCTAGTGGAATCCCATTTGCCTCTATTGTAAAGCATCAGTGACGACAAGATATTCTTTTTTTTTCATCTGTCAAATAGCACTTTATATATACAATGTGTATATACTGTGAATATATATATTGTCACACACGCGCGCATGGGAGGCAGCTAAAGGCTCGAGTGAAGGCAGTTCTGAGCCATGCCGGGATGTGGCAGAGCGACAACTCTTTTTCTCACTTCCTGTAGACCAACCCGGGAGGTTCCACCTGTCTCCGGGACGCCACTTGGGACCGAGCCAATGGAGACAAAACCTTCCCTAGCTCCGCCCCTGATGTCCACATCCGGACTAAACCAATGAAAGATGAACACGTGTTCGATCCTTATGACCTCACTTCCTGCCTCCCTTAAAAGCCTTCCCTTTTTCCCCTTCTCTGACAGTCTTGTTTTGGACTCTGTTGTAAGCACTTCAGTGCGGTATTTAAAAAGAAACGACGTGCAGCCAGGATACCAAATTACATGGGTGGCTGCCCCAAACCTTTTCTGTTTTTGTCTGCTTTGTGACAGTGGCGAATGGCAGGATGGAGAAGTCCCAGAAGAGAAGGACAGGACCTGCAAAACACCCAGGTGGGGCATCGCCGAGTATTCAGGCGGGAGGGTGCCCGTGGTCGGCGAGACCCGGTGCGTGGGCTCCGCCCCGCACGAGAACTAGGCCATCTAGAGAGGCCAGGAGGTGCGTGGCTCACCACTGGCTGCCCTGGAGGGGAGACGAGAGGGACTCAGTATGCTCTCTTGGGGGAGAGTGCCTGCCCCCCAGTGAAACCACAGCCCCATTTACCACCTAGGGGTGCCCCAGACTGGCAGGTGAGTGAATAACAAAGTGGAGGTTGGACCCTGAGAGGCCGACCAGTAAACAAGCCTGGTCCTTATGGGCAAGGTATGGCAGTGTACTGCCCTAGAAACAAGCCCTACAGGTAATTGAGCAGGTAGCTTGCTATCTGCTCCTGAAAGCACTTCCCAGGGCTTCACCCAGCCGGTCTGGGGCGGGCAGTTACTAACATGTCAGGCTCATAGAGCTTTGGAAACACAGAGGGCGGCCTCACACTCTGGAGAGCAGAACCGCCTTCTGTCAAACCAGCCGGGACGCCCAAGACTCCAGCCCCTCCCTGTACAGCCGGAGCTATATCGGCGCCAAGCGCGGGCACGAAAAACCGCTTGGAGGAGGAATGCAGGTGGAGGGGAGGAGGGCTTGGTGTAGCTTGACAAACCCGCTGACGGTCCCGCATACAGACGCAGGATCGTTAACGGGTTTAAACTTCCGCTCTGCTCGATTCCGGCAGCAATATTTCCATTGTTGCCCGCCGCTTTGTGCTACCGCGACAAGGGTTAAAGTTCAAGACAGTATAACCTGTGTCCACGGGAAACCAGCTGGTACAGGACCGCCTGGTCTAGTTACGGAGGGTCAGTCCCAGCAACCGTGGCAATCCTTCCTGATCCTCCACACCGTGATACTGGGCGGACTGGTCTGAAATTAAAAGCGTGAGACACATCCACTCCGGGTTAAGTTACTGCTATGGACGGAGATGAACCGCCTCAGTTTGCCTCACCCCGTAATCAGCCGGCAGAGAGAGATGAAGCACGCCCTGGGTGACGTGAACCCCGGCCGCGTGCTGACACGCCATCCACCAACGCCGGCGGGAGGGAGGAAACCACGCCCATTGAGGCCGGCGCTGACCTCTCCGGGTTCGGTTTCAATTTAAAAGACGCGCTTTTTTTCAAAAGGAGCAATGACGACGACTCCTGAAGTTTGAGAAAATGAGTGGTCCTTGTCAATGGCCAGCGCACTAGTCGCCCATGCCACGGGGCCCCACTTTGTGCTAGATAAGACCTCCTTACCGTAGCAATGCATGAGGAGGGAGAGTGCTGCTAGTGCCGCCATCTTCCGGCGCAGGTCTGAAGCACACGCCCACCTCCTAGGTGGCCACCTGGCACAAAAACTCTGGAGCGGATCAAGCCCGCTTCTCCCTGCCAGGAATAAGGGAGGTTCTTGCTTTGCGCTTCCTGCGGAGGTCAACTGCATAGATTTCTAGGGGGGACCGTGCTCTCTTGTTCCTATTCCATTGATTGACGCTCCTTCCACAGAATCGGGTCGACCTGGGGGACCCTAGAGCCCCCAGCCCGAGGACAAGTACATTTTAGTCCTCGTGGATTATGCTTACACATACGGCTCGTTGTGCGCCTAGCTACCTTTTAAAGCCATCAGCACGGAATTACTAGGTATTCAGGGGCGATCCCCAAGAAGTCTTGACAGACCAAGGACCCCCCTTTACCCGGGGACGCTCAAGGAGACTGCCAGATTACTGAAAATAAAGCATTTAAAACCTCGGTGTATCATCCTCAAACCGACGGATTAGTAGAGAGGTTTAATCAAACTCTCAAGCAAATGCTGCGTGCAGGGTCAAGTGAGGACGAAAGGAACTGGATCAGCTCCCCCCCGTCCTTTTGGCCTATCGGAAGTCCCATGTCCTCCACGGGTTCTCCCCTTGAACTACTGTATGGGCGACAACCTCAGGCTATTGATATTTTAAAGAAGGCTGGGAAGAGGCTCTTCCCTCCACAAACATATTGAGTATATCGCGCAGTTACTGGATAGATTTGGAAAGATTCGGCCTGTCCTTAAAAGTCACATGGAGGAGGCCAGCAGCACAGGTTCGCACATTACAAACCGCGCACGCCTCTTCGAGTTCCGCCCGGGGATCGGGTCATGGTCCTAGTGCCTACCTCCACTCTAAGTTGCTTGCCCACTGGCAGGCCCCTACAGGTTAAGGAGAGGAAGGACTGGTCCACTATTTGGTGAGTCAACCCATCGTCGCACAAAGGAGCGGTTTATCATGTGAACCTGCTGAAACCGTGAAGGATCAGGGACCCCGATCCCTCCTCCGGCCAGCCCCGCCCACTTCGCTCACATACCGACCTTAACTTTGGCACAGACTTAAGTCCCAGAAGCGGCAGCTGGAAACATTATCCGGCCGCTGGAGGTAGTCAGTGAGAACTGAAGACTCTCTGATTGAGCACAACATTGTGACAGGCCGGTTTGTTGTCCAGAAAGCTGACTACCTCCTCGAGAAAGCTGAGTGGACTTGAGATCAACGCATGCTGAACTAGTGTAATGAGGAAAGTTAAGTCCCTGGTCCAGTCCCTTGTGCTCGCGGTAAGCCTGCGTTGGAGGTTCTGCAATGACTTCCGCTTAACCAGGTCTCCCAATTTGATGCCATCCAATGCCCCGCGCGACCCCCAGGTTGGGCAAGGCTCACTATCGACCACACTTGACATGACAAAGGGTACTGGCAGGTTCCTTTAACGACTCGAAGGAAAAACCGCGTTTGTACCCTACGGACACTGCGTATCGTGTCCTTCCATTTGTAACGCCCAGCAACCTTTAGGTTCTTGGACAAGTGTTGCCTCAAACTCATACAGTGTGCTACCTGATGACGTCGGGTCATCTATTCCAGCATGAAGGAACACCACAGCATGTCCAGGTATTGACATGGTGAGGCGGTCTCGATTATCCCAAGAAATGTTTTTTGATTAGCGAGGCAATTTAGGCTACCTGTGGGTCGGGTACCGTAAGGCCACAGTGTCAAAATTGATGATTCTGAAATGGCCTGTCCTAACAGCCGGTCCAAGCCTTTAGCTGGTACTGGTTTGTACCTGTTGAGAGAAGCGGCGCCTGACCGATTTAACAAAGAAGAGGGCCCCAACATTGTGGTATGGACTGCAAAACAGACACTGCATTTGGTGACTTGAAGAAGGCCCTTACGTCCGCACTATTTGATGGCACCTAACTTTTTCTTTGCCTTCATCCTCCAGACGGACGCCGGACACAGGCCTGGGAGCCGCGGCTGAGCCAAAGTGTCGATGGTGTCGAACACCCCGCATGTTCCTGAGCCGGAAACTGTTGGACCGGGAGACCAGTATCGGCGGGGAGGGAGGCTCTGGCATTAAATGGGCATCACTCAGCTGAGGTACTACCTGTTGGCGAGTTCACCTTGTCACGGACCATGCACCTCTACAGTGGATGGCCCTGCACAAGGAGCGAATCCGCGGTCACCCGGTGGTTTCTTGACCTGCAGCCGATACAGTTTCGCTGCCTCATCGTCCGGGTGCTCTCCATGCCACGCTGATGCTCTCCTCGGGTTCACGCCTCGGTTAGTCGCCTGACCGACGGGTCTGGGCTGAGGGGGCCTTGTCACACATGCGCATGGGGCAGCTAAAGGGCTGAGTAAGAGTTCTCTGAGCCATGTCGGGATGTGGCAGAGGCGCACCAACCTCTTTCTCACTCCTGTAGACTAACCCGAGGTTCCACCTGTCCTCTGACGCCACTTCTGGGACCGAGCCAATGGAGACAGACCTTGCCAGCTTCCGGCCCTGATGTCAGCATCCGGGACTAAACCAATGAAAGATGAACACGTGCCCGATCCTATGACCTCACTTCCTGCCTCCCTTAAAAGCCTTCCCTTTCCTTCTCTGACAGTCTTGTTTTGACTCTGTAGTGCAATTTCAGTGCTGGTATTTGAAAAGAAAACCACGCTGCAATTATGCGCATATGGTACGCGCTGGTTGGCTAGTATTTAATAAAACTCATTTATTTTATGTAAATTTAGGTTAATTAATAAATTAAGTTTACTCAATAGTGCAGTATATTAAATCTACTCAAAAATATTGCTTGTAATTTGTTGCCTTATTTTTTTTAAGTAACTTTAACGCATTATTTCTTACAGTGTATGGGCCGCTATCATTTGGAGATTAACTGACCAATTTCTATTACAATTGTGTATATTTAAATGGAAGTCCAGGTTTTAATATTTTAAATATTTGCTATAACTCTTCATATTCATCCTGGTGTAAATCGTCCCATTTCTCACGAATTTGGGCGGCTTACGCTAATTCAGACTTTTCAGTGCCACAGAACTGAATCGTTACATTTGGCCCAGGTGCGCTACACATGTTTCTCACCCATAAAGATGTCCTCGGTGGGATTTGGAAGAAAGAAAAGGCTCCGTAAAGCAGGATATTTCTCAATGCACTTCTCTTCCTCAGACAGAGGACAGAATCCTGCGGCGCTCGCTGCACTGTAAAAAATACTGCGTTAAATTTACTTAAAAAAAATAAGGCAACAAATTACAAGCAATATTTTTGAGTAGATTTAATATACTGCACTATTGAGATAAACTTAATTTAATAATTAACTCAAATTTACCTAAAATAAATGAGTTTAATTAAATATAAGTAGTGGCAAAAATGGTTTCATTTTACTCTGATTTTCATTTGAATTAAAGTACTCAAAAAAAGTGAGTATGCTACGCTGGACAGTAATGACTTAACAAATATATGCTAAAAATCCATATATCTGTATTTATTTGAACATACAGAGAGTCACAACAACGGAGTTATATTTTCAAAGGAAAATTAAATCAAATGTCTGAGGATAATTTTTACTGAATTACTAACATTCAAATGTCAATGAAAATTGTCTTTTCTTTTTTTAAACTTTCTTCAAAAAGTATATCTAAATCAAATAATGTCCCAGGAATGAGTGGTAAACGGGAAGGAAACAGACAGTGAAAGCGTGAAATCCTGCAGCAGGCACCGCTCTTTAAACACTTAGTCGTAGTTTAGGACAAACGCCATATCGTTCTCAAACTTATCTCAAATTGTCATTTTCTTTTTCTGTGTAAAATAAAAGTTTTAAACGATTAAAAAAAAACATATGAACATACGTAAGTATCCGAGAAATGTGCTTGCTTTTTAAAGCAAACCAACGAGGTAAGTTATTTGAAAGACGCTACCTTGCCCGCCATGTTTCCCACATGAAGGGAAAGTTTTCGTGAAAACAACAAATGCTTACGTCTGTAACTATATGAGATGAAATACTAGTTATTTATTACGGAATTAATATGCTTTATACTTACACATTCGTAGTAAAATATCTCTTATGAGTAAGCGTTGTTGTAAAGACCAAGAAATCAATGTAATGACACGGCACTTCCTCTAACATTTCGATGTGAGAGAAAGTGCCCTGTCATTAAATTTAACTTAACTTAAATGTGTTCAATTCACAGTATATTTTTTTTACATAGAATAAGTTATAAAAAATGTTTACATTTTAAGAAAAATAATAAGTTAACATTATTCTTAATTTTTTTTATTGAATTAAAATTAAAATAATCAAGAGAAAGGGTAAAACCCATTTTTATTAATTAAGGTAATGATTATTTTGCGTATAGTTAGCTATTTTTTATTATTAGTTTTCACACATGCAAGATTTATTTTTTACAGTGTGCGCCATTGTACATCCTTCTCTCTTTATTTATTTATTTTTTGTTTAATGTTGAATTGCTGAAGGCCACAAGAACGTGCCCTTAACAGTCGTTTCTCACTCTGTGCTGTTTCGGGAAGTAATTAAAAGGAAAAACAGCTTGCACAAATATTTGCCGTAAACCGGCTCTAATTTTACCTGCCTGTAAGATGACGGCTTTCCGAATCCGCGCGCACGCACTTCATCCCTTGCAAATGGCAAGTCTTACAGTAATTGAACTTAATGCATTGAGGTTTAGGTGAGCCTGCTGAGAAAATAAGCCGCTTAGAGAAAAATATCCTGCCTTACCTTCTTTTAGGCCTATTATTATTATTATTTGCCGCTCCTTACAATCAAAATCTAAACTCGTCAGTAGTGAGAAAAAACAATGGCACAGGCGTCTCCCTCAGTATGGCGTGCACTGGTGGACTCGCGCTAACGTGGGGTGCAGTGGCCGCCGGACCAACCAAATCTTTTTATTTTTCCGTCCTCTTTTTCCATACTCTGAAAGAGCAGGACACTAAGATTTACATTTGTAAGAAATATTTCCTTTTGTTTTAAGTTAACTCTCTTACATTTTTTTTCCTATATTGGGCTGATGATTTTATTCAAGACAACTTAAAAACACGCTTCCATTCCTTTTGTTTTTCCAGTTAGGGTACAGGCAGGTGAAGTGACTTGCTGGTGGTCCACACAGTGGCAGCAGTGGGATTTGAACCCGATATCTCAAGGTTTGAAGTCCCAAGGTTTAATTTAATTAACCGATTCATCCATCCATCCATTATCCAACCCGCTGTATCCAAACTACAGGGTCACGGGAGTCTGCTGCAGCTAATCCCGGCCAACACAGGGTGCAAGTCAGGAAACAAATCCGGGCAGGGCGCCAGCCCACCGCAGGACAAACACACCCACACTAGGGACAATTTAGGATGGCCAATGCACCTAACCTGCACGTCTTTGGACTTTGCCGTCTTGGTCTGAACTTGGATGTGTTCAGACCATGTCAGGTCCTTAGAGATGTGAACCCCCAGGTATTTAAAACTGTTCACCCTTTCCACTGGAGTCCCATTAATGATGAGGGGCTTATAGTCAAGCTGCTGTCTCATGCTGAAGTCCACCACCAGCTCCTTGGTTTTGCTGACGTTGAGCTGAAGGCAGTTTTCCGGACACCACAATGCCAGGTTCGCAATTTCATCCATGTAGGCCATCTCATCGTTGTTCGCGATGAAGCCCAGTACCACCGTGTCATCTGCAAACTTCACGATAGTGTTGGAGGAATACGTGGCCGTGCAGTCATGGGTGTAGAGGGAGTACAGCAGGGGGCTAAGAACAGACCCTTGAGGAGCTCCTGTTTTGATGGTGATGGTGTTGGAAACACAGTTACCAGTCCTCACTGCCTATGTTCTGCCAGTGAGGAAGTCCAGCACCCACACAAACAAGCGATTGTTGAGTCCTAAGTCCCTCAGTTTCACAAACAGCCTAGGGTATTATTGTATTGAATGCTGAACTATAGCCAATGAAGAACAATCTCACAAAGTTCCCCTGTTTCTTGTCAATATGGCTGAGGGTGGTGTGCAGAACGTGGGAAATGGCATTCTCCGTCGATCTGTTAGGACGGTAGGCGAACTGGAGTGGATCAAATGGTGCTTGGGATGGAGGATGAGATGATGTCTTTCAGTAGCCTCTCAAACACCTTCATGACTACTGATGTCAGTGCAACAGGTTGGTAGTCATTCAGGCATGTGGGCTTATTGTTCTTTTGAACAGGAGCGATTGTGGATCTTTTGAAGCACATAGGCACCACACACTGTGCTAGAGACTCGTTGAAGATTGGTGGTGAGTACTCCAGCTAGTTGGTCAACGCGGCAACGCAGCACGTGTCCAGAGATGCCATCTGGCCCTGCCACCTTCCTGATGTTTACTCGCGTCAGTGCTTCACGCACATCGCTCTCTGCAATGCTGATGGTGTCACCGTCCTCTGTAGTCACGTTCGGGATCCTGATTGTCAACCTCCCAGATAGACACATGGTCCACTCCCACCCTCTATCTGACGCAACCAGGTGTTACATGGGTATCCCCTTGGCCTGGTCCAGCCACTTGGCTCCGCAACAATGAGCTGGATCACCCTCGGGTAATCATGCCACATGGCCGTAGTGGCATATCCCTTACAAAGCAGGTCATTCAGGGACTCCATGAGCAACACAAAGTCAAACCAACAGTACCCAAGGATTCTCCAAAGAGACACAGGAGTCCAGTCTTCATCTCAGGTCACTGGATAGTATCCATGTCTCACAAACAGGAAGCACCAGGACTCTAAAGACTTGGACCTTTAGCAGAGATATGGGAAGCACCACACACCCCTTTCCAGTGACCTCATGACCCTCCGCATGCTCTTCCAATCTGTCTACTGACTTCATAGGAGGAGTCACCAGAGTCACATGAATGTCACTGCTGAGGTAAGTAAACTTCTCAATGACGAGTTCGACACTCTCTCCGCAGACAGACACACTGCGAATGGCCGTACCCGAGAGGTCATTAACTCTTTGAGGGCTGAGTATTTTTTCCAGCATTGGTTTCACGCATAAATTATTATGAAACATTTTTTGCTGCATGCCGGAGCAGCTGACAGTGCCCACTCGGAGACTTTGGCAGCAGTGGCTGCACAGGATCAGCTCAATGACCAGCAGGAATACGCGATGGCCCGGCTGCCTGGCTGTCTTTGCCCAGCAGTCACAGTGTGACGCAATCTGGTTTGTACCTCTTGTCATTGGTAAGAGGCAGTCCTCCCAGGTGAGGTGCGTAGGTGCATCAGCTACATGTTCAGCACTAAGATCAGCTAACGCTGGCCCCAAACTTTCGTTTTCGACCTCCAGATCACCTACATGAAAATCCGACAACTCAGAGTCCGACTTGGCAATATGATATGCAAAACGTCGCCCACAGAGTATTTTTGCTTTGCGCATTCGCTTTGGTCTTTCGCCAGATGTCGATGCCATTTGAGGGGTTGTTTGCTCTTTGCTACTCATGCACGCGCAGGAAATCTCGGTCAAATCAACAAAGCTAACTTTTAAAGAGAGTCGAACCAAAACATAATGGCGAGTTTTGTCACAGTTTACAGCTGATTATAGTCCTCTACCCCTGAATTTCAACAAAAGTCGACATCCCGCCATGAAAGAGTTAAAGGCCTGATGTTGTTTTTTATCAGGACCCTCACAAGCCCAGACACTCCGACTCCTCACTGAGACCCTCGAGAGCCCCCATCAGAGCCTCTATTGACTACATGAAGATCATAATAATAATAATAATAATAATAATAATAATAATAATACATTTTATTTATATAGCGCCTTTCCCATGCTCAAGGCACTTACAGAACATAAGAAAGAATGGCAGGGTATACAGTACATAGCATTTTACAAACCTAATAAATAAATAAAGAAGATTAAGACAGTAAATTCAGAGAAAGCCTAACAGACAACATTATTGATGGTCCAGCACACACACACACACTCAGGTTACATGAGCATCGTGACATGGAGGTAAACTGAAAGAAGGGTAATAAAGTCAAGTAGAGCTAAAAGCCTTCCTGAACAGATGAATTTTAAGTTGTTTTTTAAAAGAATGAATGGAGTCAGCTGATCTGATTCATTTCGGGATGTCATTCCAGAGTCTGGGCACTCGCTATACAGCTGAAGGCCCTGCTGTCACCCATGGAGTGTAGATTAGTGTGGGGCACAACAAGATGGCCAGAATCAGAGGACCTTAGTGGGCGGACAGGCACATAGTGATGGAGAAGGTCACTGATGTAGTTTGGCGCAAGGTTATTTAAGGCTTTGTAGGTTATTAGTAGGATTTTATATTCGATTCTGTAATATACATAAGACGGAGCAGGATGGGTGTGATGTGCTTGTTGCTGATGGTTCGAGTAAGGACTCTTACAGCAGAGTTTTGAATATGCTGGAGCTGTGATATAAGATTAGAAGGGGCACCTGCCAGTAGGAAGTTACAATAATCGATGTGGGATGTGATAAAAGCAGGGACAAGTTTCTCAGCGTTAGAAAAGGAGAGGAAGGAGCGAACACGTGATATGTTACAGAGATGAAAGTAAGAAAGGTTCTTAATGTGGCTTATATGGGGGCGAAATAAGTGAGGGAGGAATCAAAAATGACACCAAGATTCTTTACAGTAGAGGCAGGTCTGATGAGATCACCGCCAAGATGGACTGGGAAGGAGCTCATTTTATTAAGTTGCACTTTAGTCCCAATTTGCAGGAGTTCAGTTTTGTTGCAATGTAATTTTAAAGAGTTCTGCTCCATCCAGGTTTTCATTTCACTAAGGCAGGATGTGAGCTGAGAAAGCTCTGATGAAGTTCTAATTTTAAAATTGAAATAGAGTTGAGTATCGTCTGCATAAAAATGATAGCCCAGTCCATAGCTAGAGATAATATGGCCAAGGAGAAGCATATAAATACAGAAGAGAAGAGGGCCGAGGACAGAGCCCTGAGGAGCTGCTTGTGTGACTGGAGCTGAGCTGGACCTGCTGGTGCCAAGACTAACAAACTCTCACCTATCAGTCAGATAGGACTTGAACCACTGGAGGGCAGTGCCAGAGATACCCAGAATGTTCTCCATTCTGGACAGTAGAATGTCATGTCTGACCAGAGTGTCAAATGCTGCACTGAGGTCTAACAGAATTAATATGCTGCTTTGTCCAGAGTCTGCTGCCATAAGCAAATCATTGGTTACCCATAGCAGAGCAGTTTCACAGCTGTGCTGCACCCTGAAACCCGACTGAAAGGGTGCCATTAAATTATTAGAAGTTAAGTAGTTGGTGAGCTGGGAAGCTACAACACGCTCAAGAGCTTTTGACAGGAAAAGTAAATGGGAAATAGGCCGAAAATTGTTAAGATCGTCACAATCAAGATCAGACTTTTTTAACACTGGGGTTACAGAAGCGATTTTAAAAGTGAGCGGCACAGAGCCAGAGTCGAGGGATGAGTTTATTATTGTTGTAACTGTCGGGATTACGGCATGAAGACAGGATTTAAGTAGTGCGGTGGGATGGGGTCCAGCATACAAGTAGTCGGCCTCATTTTACAAAGCAGATGTGACTGGTGAGAACTTAGAGAAGGAGCTGGATGGAGTGGGAGAACAGGGAGAGATATAAACAGATGATGTATTTATGTTCGTTGAATTATTTAGATCTTTAATTTTGTTATGGAAAAAGTGGAGGAAGGCCTCACAGACTTCAGTAGAAGAGTCAGTTGGGCCAGATGCGGGTTTGATGAGGGTTCGAGTAGCATCGTCGGCAAAGTCAAGATCCGTGAATCTTTCTTCACCAACAGATGCCCCCCAGCCGCTGGACCCCACGACTCTGCCCACCACCCAGTCCATGCAAGCATTGAGCAGAGTAGGAGCAAAAAACACCCCTGACAGACCCTATTGTGGTGTGGAATTTTGCATACAAGTTGATAAATATTTTGTACGTCTTTATTTGTAACTTAAGCAAAGCACATGTAATATTAGTATTTCATTAGTGAGAAGCATTCATGTTTACTCACCTAGGACTAAGTCAGGATAGTGAATTTTATGACAGGGTTAGGGGAAAGTGCCTCAGACAAGTTTGGCAAATGTTTCTCTGCAGGACTCTCTCAGTCAACCCCTGAATGGAGGCCAATTATCTAGCTGGCAAGCTTCACCTTAACAAATGGTTTTGAGGGCAGCTGTGAAGGTGTTCTGTGCTCCCATTGGTCTGAAGTATGGCTGTTTGGAACTGGCTTGTATCAGAAGCCTTTAAGTACCATGATGCCCTATTGGCTGTAGGGGTTGGACAGAAAATCTATAAATTTGCTTGCTTTATGTCAGAGGGGGACATTTTTGTACACTGGGTCATTCCATTTCTCTCTTAGGAAAAGAAGCATGCAAATATTACATTTAAAGCCCAGCAGATGAACAGGCAATAGGCACCCAAGGCAAATTTCCTGGGTTATCCTGTAACTGATTATTGTGATGGCTGTCTACAGGATATCGGTATTTACTGTCTTGCGAAAGAGTCACCACTTTGAAGTTTTTGGCTGGTTGATATTACAAAGAATACAAAGTTGTGATAACAGAACTGCTCCTTCCTTGGTGGATGTCTGTATTTACCTGACTAGGCAATTAACATGTTTGACAATATTGGTTTCTAAACAGCAGGGGCCTCATGTATAAACGGTGCGTACGCACAGAAATGTTGTGTAAGAACTTTTCCACGTTCAAATCGCGATGTATAAAACCTACACTTGGCGTAAAGCGACGCACTTTTCCATTGTACCTCATGCCTTGTCGTACGCAAGTTCTCCGCTCGGTTTTGCAGACTGGCGGCACCCAGCGTCAAAGCAATGCTACTGTTCCTGTGTGGTTACTCTTTATTTTCATGACGCGCTTTATAAATACACTGAAACTAACCGCATATTGTTTATTAGTGTAATGCATCTGATTGTAATTAACTCGTAACAATATAATGGTCCAGGGAACAGCCATAGTATTCCAAATACCATAACTGCTTTAGCGTTGTTACTCTCACTTCTCCTTCTTCTTCTTCTTCTTTCAGCTCCTCCCGTTAGGAGTTGCCACAGCGGATCATCTTTTTCCCCATTACTCTCACTGCACCACTCGGAGTATTTATATCACTGTATCTGAGTGTGAATCACAGCAGCAGCTGATCGGAAAGAGAATTATCGGTATACAGCTTCAAGGACACGCTGTCTCAGCCACTGCAAAATGTTTCAAAGCCTTTCCTGTACGGACCTCGCGGTTCAGAAATAGTTTAATCCCAAGAACTATAAATGCACTCAATCAATTGCTCCTTGTAGAACTGTTAGTACTTATAAGTACAATCACCCCACTGTAAACTTGCACTACAGTTATAATATCTCACAACCTGAGCCACTTTATAAAGCGCGTATTTACATATGATGACGATATCATTTTTAAGTTGAAATGCAGCAAATATGTTTGTTAAATTATACACATAAAACTTTAACTTCATTTAAATAATCTATATTCATCACTGGGAGTGTCGTGAAGGATAGAATAATTAAACATGTACTACAAAGATATTTAAATGTTCTTTAAACATTTTGAAGAATCGGCGCTAAGCTTACAGATGGCTTAACGTCTATTACAGAGCTGATTGTATGGCAATCGGTTACTTGGGGAAAGAAAAGCAAGAACTCTTGGGGCGGCCACGCCAATATATATTGAATATAAAACAGAAAGAGAAAATAACAACACAGCTAAAACGCAGCGACAAATTTCGGCAAAAGTTAAATGCTTGTCATGAGCACGAGGCTGCTGTGCAGTGTCCGCAACGGACGTGGCCATCCACCGTGCATAAGTTACTTTACTGACATTGGCGGCGAAGGAGCCACCGATTCTTCTCTGCCCAGTGCCACCACAAGCCTAGAGCCGCCCTGAGTACTGCTGCAATAAATTATTTCATCAAGTGAAACACATGTTTAATAACGTGCTTTAACTCCTATCATCATGAAAATGACATCACGTATACATCTCAGTATTTTAGTTATTCAGAGAGCTGTAATATCACAAATGTAATGGACTCTGTGTCCAGTTGGAGGAAGAGAGACGGTTTAAGAAGCAAGTAGTGATTCACACACATAGGCACATAGAAAATCAAATACAAAACAAAGCATTTAACGTGCTACTGTAATTATGATGTGATTTGAGAAACTGGTTAATTAAACGATTTTAAGATGAAGTTTATGATGTTCTACTAAATGACAAAATAAACTACGTGATTAAAGTGGAAATGTCGAGATTGAAGTTGACATTTCGTGCTTTTTCCCCACCGTGTGCCTTTTTTCTCTGTACCCTAATAAACTTTCATATGACACTCAGACAGTGGGCTACAACTCTTCTTTTCACGGCAACTTTGATATGTGACTTCTTTTTTATTTCCGGCACTGTGCGATTTTGTGAATGTGAGCTTTCAAGTTTCTCCAACACGCTATGCCACTCGATCAACTTCCTTTTGTTGATTATACCACGGTTTATTTGAACAAATAGTATGTTTTTCCTTTGCCTCCACTTGGTATTCTCTGAAATTCTTATATTTTCCCCCATGCTTTTCCCATTGTCTTTTCACAGAAGGCTGCGCTTAAGGGCGATTTATATTGATTTGCATATTCAAATAGGCGTAATTCTGGGAGGATTTGGGGCGTTACATAATGCGTGCACGGCGTTAGTTTTCACGCTGACCGGGATTTATGTAACGGAAGAACGTGGAAGTTGGAGTACGCACAGATTCCTGCATCTGGATTTTTCTGTGCGTAAACACATTTCGGCTTTTGTGCTTACGCCATGTTATAGTGCGAGTTCTACGCACGGCGTTATACACAAGGCCCAGATCTGTACTTATTAATGGTAGGTAACAATACATTTTGTTAACTTGTGTTTTCATTATTTGTTAAATGCAGGAAATGTAGATGTGCCATTGTTTAATCTGACTGCCCAGAACTGATAATTGCAGAGACTGAAGGAGATTTAAGCTCTGGCCAGGAGAAGGCAAAAGGAGGGACAGCCCACTGAGAACACTGCCAAGACACTCAGACAGAGCACAGGGGCTCGCAGGCTGACAAGGGTACGTGGCTGGCATGACGTGAGGCACAAGGACAGCAATACTTCCAGGGAGGATGAGACAGCTCCACAAGGAGACGCCGGTTGGGGGTCCAGCCAGAGAGAGAAGCCGCATGAAAGGACCAAGCAAAGCTGGCAGACGAGAAATAAGACGTGCCAAGATCACAGCAACACAAGGAGCCCAGAGTGGAAAAAAAAAGGGAACGACGAAGATACCCTGACAGGGATTCAACAATTTGACACAACTTCTGCTGGGAAACGAGTGTCCGGTGAAAAGAGTGCATCTGTGGACAGCTGAACGACTAAGTGTTGGGGTAACACAGTGCACAAACTGGACTCTGCACTTCTAAAGGTTGTATCTTCAAATTCTTGTTTTTAACAGACTTTTAGAGTGTGGACTGTGTGCTTTCCTTTTTTAAAAAAAGGGAATTTCGAACCTGATATTGTTAGATTTTGTTTATGTTCATTTATCATTTTAATGTACTTATTATTGTCTGGTGTAATAGAAGTTACTGTTGGTTTTCCTGAAATTACTGTTGTGTCTTTCATTGTGTGTTTACTCACGGCCCAATTTAAAGAAACCTGTGTGCTATTATTGGTAAATTTCAGGAGTTCTCAGTCTCTTAATAAAACTGGGTGGCGTAGTCGGATATTTAAATGGTGTCTAAGTTAGATTACCTGTAAGTGTGACCAGACACCTGTCACATTTACCCCTCCCAATCTCTCTCTTACCAACTGATGAAAGACCATCTCACACACCATGAACTGAAAAGGACAACACAATAGAGAGCACAGCTCGGCAGCCATACTGAGACAGGCATGCGGCCTGTTCTGAAGAAAGCTAACTAGAAATGATGCCTTAAGTAGAGTCATTTTAAGTAACTAACAAGTCTTTGTGCCGCCTGAATCTACACATCACCATTTATCAGGTTGTATGGTTGGCAGTATTCAAATGTACTTTGTATATTGTTATTATTTATGAATATTATCAATTATACATTATTTAAAGTGTAACTTAACTCCTGCTTGTCTTTTACTACACCTATTTGCCTGAGGTTATAGATGTAGGAGGGAAGGTAGGGAGAAGTTATAAAGTACAATACCTGATAAAGAGTGGTAAGTCTGGGAGATTTGAGGCATTCTGACAAAGGCTACACATTAACAATACAAAAGGGGAATGCAGAGTAAAATATTACTCTACCAAGACAAAACAGACCTCCAGAATCAACTGTTGAAAAAACACAGAGGGTCTGCTTTCATTCTGCACAAGACTCACAGTACCAGTGTACAGGCCGGCCATGACATCTAGCACCCTTGAGGGGATCCCATGAAGTCTCAGGATGTCCCTCTGGGAGTAAAACGCTTTATGAAAATCTGCAAAGAAAGTCTGCTGATATTTGTGTTTGTGCTCCATGAGACCCCTCAGTGCCAGGATGTGGCTGATGGCAGACTTCTTAGGCGTAAAAGCAGACTGCTCCGGTCACTGGTAGGTGGGCAAGTGATTGTGGATCCTATTGAGGACGACCCTAGCAAGGGTCAGGGACACCATGATATAGCGGAACCTCGGGTCACGACCATAATTCATTCCAAAAACTCTGGTCATAACCCGATTTGGTCGTGACCTAAAGTAATTTCCTCCATAGGATTGTATGTAAATACAATTAATCCATTCCAGACCGTATGAACTGTATGTAAATATATTTTCTTTAAAGGTTTTTAAGCACAAAAATAGTTAATTATACCATAGAATGCACAGTGTAATAGTAAACTAAATGTAAAAACATTAAATAACACGGAGACAAACATCCAGGCTCCCTGCTCAGCTGCATGCGAGTCTGCACTCTCTCGCTGTCTCTCTCTCTCGCTCTTGTGCACTCTCTCTCTCTTTCACGTTCGCTCTCTCTCTCTTGCTTGCTCTCGCGCTCTCTCTCTTTCTCACGCTCTCTCTCTTTCTTCCTGCCCTCTCCTGCAACCTCCTGTTATTTCCTGTTCTCTTTAGCCAACTTGTGCTTCTGTTTATGAAGAGGACGTGGTAGTTGTGGCAATCAGCAGCTCCTGGGAACAATTACGGATGCGGCCCGCTTATCTCCTGTGCATTTAGGTGAGAAACGCCCACATCACGATCTCCTCAGGAACCGCTTCGGCCTCACACCACCACGCCCCCTTGCTAAGCCGCGAGTGCGGTGATTACACTAACTATTATATAATCAAACAGAACTAAATTATATAGAGCTAAACCATTCACTTCTCTAAGTTTTTGTAGAAACATGTATAGGGTGGTCCAGATCTAATTCTGCAATTTTCATTACGCTATAACTTATTAAGTTTATTACATAGAAAATCACCCAAAAAATCCCGGACCATCGAGAAGTTTGTGTACTGAAGACATGAAAAATCGTCTTTGCGCTGAACTGGAATCGTCCCCACATAAATCGAAGCCATCCAGACGATCTGGATCTGCATAATTAGATCTAGACCACCCTGTAGAGGGTGCCATGACGGCGCACTTTCTCTTTATATAACCAAACAGAATAAAACTAAATGTTGCCAGCTATTCATTTTTTCAGGTTCTTCAGTTAAACCTGTAAGGGACACCATGACATTAAGCCAGCTTTTATAAAACTAAGCAGAACAAAATCGCAAAGAACCAAACCGTTCAGTTTTTCAGGTTCTTGAGTGTCCCCTACTGGGAGGGATCCATGACATTGTACCAACCTTTACATTTTTGAACAGAGCAGAACCACATAGCAGTAAATAATGCAAATTTTCAGGTTGTTATCTGAAAAAAGTAGAACCATTGCATTTCTTTAGGTTCTTGAACAACACTAATAGGGGGCACCATACTGTGGCACCAACCCTTATATCATTAAGCAGAACTGAATCTAATAGAAATAAACCCTTCATTTTCTCAGGTATTTTGTTGAAGCCTGTAGGGGGCAACATGATATCATACCAGACTTTATATCACTAAGCAGAATATAAACTATTCAACTTGCCAGCTTTTTGACTGATACATGTAGGGTGCACAACGACATTGTGCCAACTTTTAAGTAAGTGAAGAGACCTGAACAAATAGGAACTAAATATTTGAATTTTCAGGGTCTTAATGAGACCTGTAGGGGACACCATGACATTACACTACCCATTATATAATCAAACAGAACTATAGCAAATATAACTCAACTATATACAGTAATTCCTTATTACTATTGGCTGAAACCTTTTGAGTTCTTCACAGATATGTGATGCCACCCCAAGCCAGGAGAGGTCACTGCCACTGCCACTAACTGCCTTGTCTTCTGTTTCCTCCACAGCCCATTGAGGGCAACTGACTCCGCCCCCTTCCGGTTTCCAAGCTATAAAAATGAGACGGTCCAGACGGAGTCGTCACTTCTGGCTTCAGCGACCCAAGGAGAGGAGCTCCACAGCCTACTCACGAGATCCTTATCAGACCTTTCAAAACTAGTCCAACTGCTACAGGGCAACCTTTTGTTAATTCTTTTTGGAACGCCATCATGCGCTGTTTTTGTTTTCCCTTCAAGTAAACAGGGACAGCCCGCTTTGGCACCCCAAAATTTCGCTCTCGTATCAGCCATTTAAGGACGTTTGTGCTTGTGTGTGTCTCGTAGGATTGGCAGATTTGATTGAATCAATAGATGAATACTAACCACGACACTAAATAATCGATACATGCCAAAGAGTGTAGAAACTTTAACAAATGAGGGGAGACCATTCAGGCCACAGGGGATTCATTTCATTGGCTTAATTTAATTCACCCTTGGCTGTATCAATAATAATTGTGTTTGCATGCCATTTGTTATACAGGACAGGACATTTTTATAAGAACAAACAGAAAGATAACACTAACCCAATTTTCCTTTATGGAAATGAATTCATCAATAAGAATGGAAGCGCATAAATCATTTAACGAATGACAGAAGAACACCGAGTCCTTTTAACATTGGGTTTTGATTAGCAAATCGGATGTAATAATACATTCATGTAGATAAAAAACGTTTGTTTTCAAGATGCATTTACTGTACTTGACTGGTTAATTGGTAACCTTCTGCAATGGAGTTGGACCCTTGTCTAGGAATGTTTCCCAGAGCTCCAAGTCTAGACTCCAGTTTCGATTCACCCTGAAAAGAACTAAGAATGCTGGGTAGTGCAGACATTTTTCTATGACTTGGTGTCCCACTACAGCCTCACGTCTCCTAACCAACGATGGAATAGTAGAGCAAACCATTCACTGACTCCAAATTATTGCTTTAATTCATCAATAATTCATTACTGTAATAATTAATTTAGATGGACTTACCACAGTTTGCAAGGCTTTGGTTTGTATAACCCTGTGACGGATGGCTGGGGCCTTAGGCTGGGCCGGGATGCCTTTATGGAACGGCCGGGAGAGAGACGGTACTTCCCCTGGGACTCGAGAGGGCAGCACCCCTGGTTTGTATCGAGGCCTAACCCTGCTGGTGCCCGTGGCTGCCACCAGGGGGTGCCTGGAGAGTGGCAGAGCCCTGGACTGCAGCACTTCCGGATAATCGTGAGAGGGCACTTGGAGCGCAAGATAAAAGGAGCTGCCGAATTCGGGAGGAGGAGGACAGAGCTTGTGTGGAGGAGTGAAGGTGGTAATAGTAGAACAAGAAAGAAAGAGAGAGAAACTAGGAAGACATAATTGAGGGCACTGTGTGCAAAAGGAAAATAAAAGAACATATTTTGGCACCTCTGTTTCTGCGCATGTAAATGTGTGTGTGTTTTTCCCCCAGAAAGCAATAGGCAACAGTCACTTTTTATCTGAAACCTTTAAAACAAGCGTGTACTTTAAAATAAAACCTCAGGGGCTAAGAAGCTTTCTTATCATCCATCCATCCATTATCCAACCCGCTATATCCTAACACAGGGTCACAGGGGTCTGCTGGAGCCAATCCCAGCCAACACAGGGGGCAAGGCAGGAAACAAACCCCGGGCAGTGCGCCAGCCCACCGCACGGCACACATACACACACCAAGCTCACACTAGGGACAATTTACGATTGCCAATGCTCCTAACCTGCACGTCTTTGGACTGTGGGAGGAAGCGACTGATTTGCTAGGGGTTGCCAGTGCTCTTGAGCTGGCTGCTCCATGAATGTAAGGCACGGACTGATCAGCTCTGGTGATTTAAGGGTTAACGAGAAGTCCATTATTGCTGATGAAGCCCTTATTGCTCAAGTGAAATTTTGGGGCTTCATTTCAGTGGTCTCACTTGTTAAGGTTCCCCACCCTTAATTGCTTACTTCAGACTTAAGCAGCTGCATTCACTGTTTTTAATGACAGCTTATTAGCAATTAGTACAAAGGAGCCAGCAGGTCTCCATTTAACTTGTTTCCATTTACACCACTCTGGATTCATCATGGACTACTTAGTTTAATAAAAAACTTATAAGAGAAAAATGATCAGTTTTAGGCTTCAAATCATTTAGGGAGTACATCTCGCCAATATTGAACCTCTTAAACCCCGGTACTCCATTTTAAACAAATTGTATTCTTTCACCAGTACAGATTTACCTCAGCATTTCTCAGCCATTAAGTATTTGCGACCCAAGTTTTCATAACAGTTTTAATCGCCCCCCTAATGTTTTTTTGAAACCCTAATAAAATGTATTCCTATATTTGTTGCTGCCGATACACCACTACAAGTTTTATTATACCTACATTTATCTAACTCTGTATTTATTTTTCTAGTATCAGAGTGTAGTTTAAGTTCATTTGTTTTGGTTTCAATGTATTTTTCATATTTTCAATTCGTTTTCTTTTTTTTTTACATCTTTGCGCCCCCTTTTTTGTTACTAGGGGGGGGTGCACCCCACAGGTTGAGAACTGCCAATTTACCTGATTTATATAAAATATAATTTCTCAACTGAGACCCTCCACCTGTGTTCTTGACCCAATAACAACAAGAAGTATCGGGCGTGTTAATTGATAATATTCTTGACATAGTAAACTCGTCATTAGATACGGGGGGCTTCCCAGACTCTCTTAAGAATGCTGTAGTTAAAAATAATCTTGACTCCTCTGCTTTTGAAAACTTTAGCCCTATTTGTAACTGTGACGATGTGGGTTCTGGCTCCACGCTCCCATGGCTGTTTGGGAACCCTTGAACCCAACACCGTCGATAATGAAACCGAGAGAGCTAGTCAGTGGAGGCAACAAGTAAGCAAGGGGATGGTAAAAAGTGAAACAGTGCTTTTATTAAAAGAAAAAAGCAAAACAAAAACAGTGTTCCATGTAAATAGTGCAGTGCTCCAAATTCTTCATTAAATAAATAATCCAAAAAAGGTAAAACGTGGAGGTTAAAATAACAATAAGAAAAAACAATCCTTTAAAACGTGAGGTAAAATCTTCTTTAGGAAGCAATCTTAAAAACAACAAATCCGGTGTAACGTTTCTGTTAGCGTCTCACCTGCTTATCCCGTTTGGGCTTAGCAGCAGGCAAGACGCTCTCTGCAGCTGCCCTCCTCTTACATTTTCGTGAGACTGGAGACCTCCCGATCCCTGGCTTCGGTTTGGCTCTCATCCCAGTCCCCGAGACTTGATGTCCACCAATGACCAGGACGCACACACTGGGGACGCCACCACCAAGCCTCCCGACTTCCGCTGCCTTTCCACGGCCTTCTGCGGCTCGTCGCTTTCCTCTAGGCACTCCCGCTACCTGGTCACTCAGCGGGAGCAACATCAACTTAAACACCTAGCTTCCTTACAGCTGCCCTCGATCGCGCGCTCAACACACGCACGTACCGCCTGCTTCCTCACTCCCTGTAACCTCCGTCCTCTCTTCTTTACCTCATTCTTTTTCTCATTCCTCCATTTTTCCCCCTCACAACCGACTCGCGCTTCTTTTTAAAATGACGAGGGCCACAGCAGCTGCCGCATTAGCCATGGAACAATCATGAATGTGGGCAGTTCCTCACCTGTGCACTCGGTGAGAAACGCCCACACCCTACGGATCGCCCCACGGCTCACTATGGCCCAACGTCCCCTCGCTAAGCCGCGAGCGCGGTGATCATTTATTTGAAACGAATGGCTTTTGCTCAACGAGCTGTGGACCCATAACACCACAGTAACCTGCCTTTCTTAAGTAAAATCCTAGAAAAGGCCATCATTATGCAGCTAAATGACCACCTCAATAAACCTGCTGTTCTTGATAAGTTTCAATGGGGTTTCAGAACAAATCACAGTACAGAAACTGCACTCGTTAAAGAAGTAAATGACTTGCGGGTAAATGTAGACAGAGGCCGTTTATCTGTTCTCGTCCTCTTAGATCTGAGTGCTGTGGAAACTGAATGTTCTCTTCGTTCCCTTGTACTAATTCATGTCTGAGAAGTAAGCTTTACTAAACCTTGTAACAGCATGCTTTGTTTTAGCAAACAGAAAATTATTTGTGCAAAGGACTCAAGGTCTGAGCGTTCCACACATGAGTCTGCCTTATCACGTTGTCCCTTAGCTTACATCTGAACGCCATAACAAAAGGAGACAAGAAATCAAGTTTTACAAGGGACGTTAAAGGGGCTCAAGGTTTGTGTATAATGAATGTGTTGACTGTTACATTTTATAATGATATTAAATCACGCATTCTAGGGGTATAAAACTGGACCCCACCCAACAGACGGGGTTCAGATTTGCCCTGACGCTGTCATGTACATTTGATTGTCTGCTTTTCTGAAACTCTTCTCACCATGACTCTGAAAATAAAGCTGCTTTATAACCGCACCTGCTGTCGGGTCTGAGTTTTCGTCCACAGTATCATATTCGATAACATCGATCACAATATTCTTAGAAATCGCCTTAGTCAATGTGTGGGCCTCTCTGGCAGGGTCTTAAATTGGTTTGAATCCTACTTGGCAGGTAGAACATTGTTTGTTAGTTGTGGTAATTATACGTCAAAGACCCCTGATATTCTATATGGTGTTCCACAAGGCTTAATCCTGAGTCTGCTGCTCTTTTCGATTTACATGCTTCTGTTAGGTCAGATTATCTCGGGGCATAACGTAAGCTACCACAGCTATGCTGATGACACATAAGTATAAGTATTTATCAATATTGCCTGATGACCCCAACTCTCTTGATTGACTTACCTAAATGTCTTACTTGTGAGTAGTAATTTTCTCAAACTAAACAAAGAGAAAACAGAAATTTTAGTGATTAGCAATAATGGATATAATAAGGGTAATGAAATGAACTTGATGCATTAGGATTAAAAGTCATGGCAGATGTAAAGAATTTAGGGTTAACTATTGACCTGAATTCGAAATTACATATTAAAGTATCTATCTATCTATCTATCTATCTATCTATCTATCTATCTATCTATCTATCTATCTATCTAATCAGATTGCCACAGTGGTTCTCAACCTGGGGGGCAGGCCCCCATAGGGGGGCACGAAGTAACAAAAAGGGGTGTGAAAAAAAGATGTGAAAAAAAAGAAAATAAGAATCAAAAATATGAAAAATACATCTATTGAAACGAAAACCAATTAACTTAAACTACACGCTGATACTAGAAAAATAAATATGAGTTAGATAAATGTCGCTAAAAGTTAAGTAGGTATAATAAAATATGCCTCTATGATATATCATTAATTAAAAAAGAACAAATTGGTATTAATGGGCTCCTTTCAAAAAAATGTTGGGGGGGGGCGCGATTACCAGTTTCTTTGTGGTGGTGACCTGCGCCACCTCCACCTACTCAAAGCTTCATGATGCTCCAACAATGATGGACGGATTAAAAGGCAGAAGTCTACGAGACCATCACCATCATCAAGCCCTTCCGTGAGAACCCTAAATCCAAAGAGGACTGTTTCATTTATGTTAGGTAGAATGCCCAGAAGGGACTGGGCGGTCTCATGGTCTGGAATCCCAGATTTTATTTTTTCTCCAGCCGTCTGGAGTTTTTTTTGTTTTTTCTGTCCCCCCTGGCCATTGAACCTTACTCTTATTCGATGTTAATGTTGATTTATTTTGTTTTATAATTGTGTCTTTCATTTTTCTATTCTTTAATATGTAAAGCACTTTGAGCTACTGTTTGTATGAAAATGTGCTATAGAAATAAATGTTGTTGTTGTTGTTGTTGATTAAAACTGTTATGAAAACTCGGGTCGCAAATACTTAAAGGCTGAGAAGCGCTGGATTACTAGGATAGCATTTTTTTACTTAAAAAATATAGCAAAAGTTAGACCTCTTATAACATTGCAAGACGCTGAAAAATGAGTTCACGCTTTTGTTTTTAGTTGGCTAGATTACTGTAACTAATGTTGTCTTATTTTAATTTCTTATTTTGTCTTTTATTTTTCTTTTCTTCATTATGTAAAGCACTTTGAGCTACTTTTTGTATGAAAAATGTGCTATATAATATGCACTATATTGTTGTTGTAACGCACTCCTCTCAGCACCACCCAAAAAAGACATCAATCGATTACCACGAGTGCAGAATGGTGCTGCTAGAATCTTAGCTCGGAAATGAAAATCCGAGCACATCACACCAGTCTTAGTGTCACTACAATGGTTACTGGTGCCATTTGGAATTGACTTTAAAATACTGCTTATGGCTTACAAAGCCTTACATAATCTGCTCCATCTTATATTTTGGAATGTCTTTCACTTTACACTCCAAATCGTAACCTTAGATCTTCAAATGAGGGTCTGATTAGAATTACAAGATCTAAACTTCTGCTGTTATGCACCTAAAATCTGGAATAGCTGACAGATAGAAATTCGCCAGGCTGATGCAGTGGAGCACTTTAACAATCTGCTGAAAACACATTACTGTAGCATGGCTTCTCATTCTCATATCTTCATTTAAGTTTAATCCTGATGCTCTGTATATTCAATTCATCATCTCTATTATTCATGATATTCATATTCAAAATCCGTTACTAACCCCTACTTTCTCTTCTGTTCTTTTTCCGGTTTTCTGTGGTGTTGATCTGCGCCACCACCACCCGATCAAAGCTCCGTGATGTCCCTACATTGATGGATTAAAGGCCAGTAGACCGTCATCATCATCAAGCTCTTCCATGTGAAGCCTGAATACCATGAGGACTGATTGAGGTCATTTATGTTAGGTAGAATGCCTAGAGGGGGCTTGGTGGTGTCATGGCCTCGGAACCCCTGCAGATTTTATTTTTCTCTCCAGCCATCTGGAGTTTTTTTTTTTCTGTCCTTCCTGGCCATCGGACCTTACTTTTATTCTATGTTAATTAGTATTGCCTAATTTTATTTTTACATTTTGTCCTTTTTTTCTCTTTCTTCATCCTGTAAAGCACTTTGAGCTACATTCTTTGTATGAAAATGTGCAATATAAATAAATGTTGTTGTTGTTGTAGATGATATCCTTGGAAAGGAAAAACTCTATGATATAAGAACCTAACATTGCAGACTAACAAGCCATACAAATAAATACAGCCTGAGATTGGCAAGGATTGGTTTCTAATTAAGCAAATGGGTTGGAATGAAAACCCAGAGCCTCTGAGGCCCTCCAGATTGATGTTGCCCACCCCTGCCCTACCACCTGCACTTCAGAAGAGGCCATCCACCTGAAGCTAAGCATGTTCAGGCCCGGCCAGTGCTTGGATGTGAGACCATCCAGGAAAAGCTACTGGAGGAGGCCTTGGTGAGGTCAGTAGGGGGCGCTTACCCTGTGATCTGAATGTAGATCCCAGTGCAGTGATGGGGACACTGTGCTGTAAAAATGGCTTTGTTCTTCAGATGAGACATAAAACTGAGGTCCTGACTGTCTGAGGTCATAAAAGATCCCTGGGCATCCTTTGTGAGGAATAGGGTGTATCGCGGAGCCCAGATTAAATAACCTAACTGGCCCACGCTAATCACCCACTGTCTCTAAATGGCTAGCAGCCTCTCACCACTTCACCTCCTATTAGCTAATGTGTGGTGAGCATAAATGGGAAACTCAGAGACACCGCCCACTGAGGGTAACTGACTCCGCCCTCTTCCAGTTTCCAAGCTATAAAAATGAGACGTTCCAGACAGAGTCATCACTTCTGGCTTCAGTGAACCAAGGAGAGGAGCTCCACAGCCTACTCATGAGATTCTTATTAGACCCTTCAAAACTAGCCCAACCAACTAGGACAACATGATATTATACTAATCATTATAAAACTAATCAGAATTAAACCATAATGAAATAAACTATTGAACTTGTCAGGTTTTTGGTTGACACATGTAGGGTGCAAGATGACATTGTGCCAACCTTTAAGTAAGTGAAGAGAGTTGAACAAATTGGAACTAAATATTTGAATTTTCAGGGTCTTGGATGAGGCCTGTAGAGGGCGCTATGACATTACACTAACCACAGTGGCGTAGCGCGGGTGTCAGCCGCCCAGGGCGATGGAAAATTTCACCGCCCCCTTATTTAGGTATTTCAATTTAAAGGACTAAAATATACAGTAATTCTTTGCTGCCCCCTAAAAGTGCCCGGGGTTGGCCGCCCTGACGCCCCTACTACGCTACGCCATTGACTAACCATCATATAATTAAACAGAACTAGAGCAAATATAACTTAACCACATAATTCCTTATTACTATTGGCTGAAACCTTTTGGGTTCTTCACAGATATGTGATGCCACCCCAAGCCCAGAGAGGGCACTGCCACTTACTGCCTTGTATTCTTTCTCCTCCACAGCACAGAGAAACCACCCATTGAGTGCAACTGGCTCCGCCCCCTTCCAGATTCCAAGCTATCAAAAATGAGACGGTCCAGACGGAGTCATCACTTCTGGCTTCAGCGACCCAAGGAGAGGAGATCCACAGCCTACTCACGAGATTCTTATCAGATCCTTCAAAACTAGGACAACATGATATTATACTAATCATTATAAAACTAATCAGAATTAAACCATAATGAAATAAACTATTGAACTTGTCAGGTTTTTGGTTGACACATGTAGGGTGCAAGATGACATTGTGCCAACCTTTAAGTAAGTGAAGAAACTTGAACAAATTGGAACTAAATATTTGAATTTTCAGGGTCTTGGATGAGGCCTGTAGGGGGCGCTATGACATTACACTAACCACAGTGGCGTAGCGCGGGTGTCAGCCGCCCAGGGCGGAGGAAAATTTCGCCGCCCCCTTATTTAGGTATTTCAATTTAAAGGACTAAAATATACAGTAATTCTTTGCCGCCCCCTAAAAGTGCCGCCGCCCCCACTACGCTATGCCACTGACTAACCATCATATAATTAAACAGAACTAGAGCAAATATAACTTAACCACATAATTCCTTATTACTATTGGCTGAAACCTTTTGGGTTCTTCACAGATATGTGATGCCACCCCAAGCCCAGAGAGGGCACTGCCACTTACTGCCTTGTATTCTTTCTCCTCCACAGCACAGAGAAACCACCCATTGAGTGCAACTGGCTCCGCCCCCTTCCAGATTCCAAACTTTCAAAAATGAGACGGTCCAGACCGCAACGTCACTTCTGGCTTCAGCGACCCAAGGAGAGGAGATCCACAGCCTACTCACGAGATTCTTATCAGATCCTTCAAAACTAGGACAACATGATATTATACTAATCATTATAAAACTAATCAGAATTAAACCATAATGAAATAAACTATTGAACTTGTCAGGTTTTTGGTTGACACATGTAGGGTGCAAGATGACATTGTGCCAACCTTTAAGTAAGTGAAGAAACTTGAACAAATTGGAACTAAATATTTGAATTTTCAGGGTCTTGGATGAGGCCTGTAGGGGGCGCTATGACATTACACTAACCACAGTGGCGTAGCGCGGGTGTCAGCCGCCCAGGGCGGAGGAAAATTTCGCCGCCCCCTTATTTAGGTATTTCAATTTAAAGGACTAAAATATACAGTAATTCTTTGCCGCCCCCTAAAAGTGCCGCCGCCCCCACTACGCTATGCCACTGACTAACCATCATATAATTAAACAGAACTAGAGCAAATATAACTTAACCACATAATTCCTTATTACTATTGGCTGAAACCTTTTGGGTTCTTCACAGATATGTGATGCCACCCCAAGCCCAGAGAGGGCACTGCCACTTACTGCCTTGTATTCTTTCTCCTCCACAGCACAGAGAAACCACCCATTGAGTGCAACTGGCTCCGCCCCCTTCCAGATTCCAAACTTTCAAAAATGAGACGGTCCAGACCGCAACGTCACTTCTGGCTTCAGCGACCCAAGGAGAGGAGATCCACAGCCTACTCACGAGATTCTTATCAGATCCTTCAAAACTAGGACAACATGATATTATACTAATCATTATAAAACTAATCAGAATTAAACCATAATGAAATAAACTATTGAATTTGTCAGGTTTTTGGTTGACAGATTTAGGGTGCAAGATGGCATTATGCCAACCTTTTAGTAAGCGAAGAGACTACCATGTGGATGGCTCCCTGCTGTGACAGATTAGGGTTATTGCTCGCACCCTTGTACCCTCAGACACCACGTCAGACACAATATAAAAGTCCAATTATTATTTATTATTATAATAATGTGCACAAAGCACCCTCCTCTCCACAATACTCAATAAATCACAATAATAAATAAACCAATCCTCCACTCCCAGACGCTTAGCCACCGTGCCTCCCAACTCAGCTCGCCGTCTGGGAGCTCCCACAGTCCTTTTATATCCCCCGACCCGGAAGTGTTCCCAATCCAACAGTCCATAAGTCCTTATTCCTTCTGGGTCATGGTAAACAAAGCTTTTTCTCACCCGTCGCTCTTCCTATGACGAACTTCCAGGTCATAGGGCACGAAGAACTCTTCGGTCCTCCCTGCAGCTCCCTCTCGTGGCCCCCATGGCATCCAGCAGGGCGGTGCATTAAAACTCCATTGTCCATGATGCCCTGCTGGTCTTCTGGGGACCTCCATTCTGCAAGGAGGGCTCCACCTGGCGGCTTGGGGGTATTGACCGGGATAAACAGCCGGCCATCCTCCACACTGCCTATATAAATTAACGACATCCCGCGCTCTTGTGCCTCCTCACTCGCTTCCTTACTTTCCTCAGCTGTTCGTCGTGCTCACTGCTCCCTTCTTCTTTATTCCACCATTTCAACCCTGTTATTGTTGGCCTTGCTTGACGTCTTCCTACTGGGGACTCCTTCCTTTCCATTTAGTTTCTTCACACTCTTAATCCTCCGGGCAGGCCTCCGCATACTCTACTTTTGAACGTCGGCGCACCAATGACCCACGAAACTTACAACCACCAATACTTTGTAACGGCACCAGGCTTCAGATCAAATCTCTGCAAAAGAACCTCATTGAGACCACGGTCTTCACTGGAACTGGCTCAGGAGAGACTGGATTTATTCCTCGCATCCCTCTCATACCCTCTGACCTCCCATTCCAATTCAAACGTCTCCAGTTTCCAGTAAGGGTCTGCTTCGCTATGATAATAAATAAGTTACAGGGCCAGACTCTAACAATATCAATACTAAAATAAGCCTACAACAATTACATTGACAATTATGTTTCGTTATTTTTAAAATGTTTCCTTTTCTTTTTCATAAGTTCTTTAACACACTACTGCTCCGAATGTGAAGCGCGCATATTTTGCTAGTGAATAATAATTTCCTGTCCCTTATTTATTTATGTATGGTATTTATTTGTCAGGGTGGCACGATGGCACAGTGGGTAGCGCTGCTGCCTCACAGTTAGGAGACCCGGGTTCGCTTCCCAGGTCCTCCCAGCGTGGAGTTTGCATGTTCTCCCTGTGTCTGCGTGGGTTTCCTCCCACAGTCCAAAGACATGCAGGTTAGGTGCATTGGTGATCCTAAATTGTGCTTGGTGTGTGTGTGCTCGCCCTGTGGTGGGCTGGCACCCTTCCTGTGATTGGCTCCAGCAGACCCCCGTGACCCTGTGTTAGGATATATGGGTTGGATAATGACTGACTGATGACAGAAGGGCAGGAAATGGAAAATGTGGGAATATTTTTTTATAAATGCTAGTCCTCCTAGAGGATCAGTTTAAGTACATTTGTGAAGTGATTGCCTATTTTTACTTTTATCAAATAAAATAACCACATTTTTATGAAAATGTCAAAGTTCATATCATCTTTGCTATGTTTGTACGTTCATTCTTTGCTACCCAGATGCTCCCTATGTGGAGTCTGCATGGTGTCCCTGTGGCTGTGTAAGTTTCCTCCCACAGTCCAAAGACATGCAGGTTAGGTGAACTGGCAAAGCTAAACTGGCCGTAGTGTGTGTTTGGTGTGTGCCCTGCGGTGGGGTGGCACCCTGCCTGGGATTTGTTCCTACCTTGTGCCCTGTGTTGGCTGGGATTGGCTCCAGCAGACCCCCGTGACCCTGTGTTAGGATATAGCAGGTTGTAAAATGGATGGATGGATGGATGGACTAATTCTTACCTTATTGACATGGCGGTAAAGGATGACAGAATAGGTTTGATTTGGGCCATTCTTGCCCACCCTGGCCCAGTTTGCTTTATAACTAAGATTTTAATTTCTTTTACTCGTTTTATAGAACTGCTGGCCTATTTCTCTGTATTACTCACTAATGGGTGTCAGGCGGTTGTATAAATGGCTGCCTTTAAAAGCGACACTGAAAGTTAAGCTCGTCCATGAAGAATTGGGTCCCTTGTTTTTATAAAATCGTTTTTGGATTATTAATATATTACATGAACCAAAGATCCAAAACATTGTGTAGCCCATCGGGCATTGCGAGTCTGTAGTTTGGTTGTCTGGAATTAAAAACTGATAAACTCGAGTGTCCAGACTACCGGCCTGTCTGCCTCTGCCAAACCATTTCATGTTCTTCTCTCACTGTTATACGCTGTGAAGAGAAAGGGGGCCAATTACGAGTTGCCAATTAGCGTGTAATGTTTATCAATTTATTTACGGTTCACCTTTTGGGCCCACTTCTGAATTAGAAATGCGCACTGAGGGACCGTTTACTTCTTACGCCGCTTCTCCTGAAGCACTTTAACAACATAATTGTAAACAGACCTTCAGAAAAATCAATCCTGTGACCCCCCCCACCCCAAAACCCCCCACTTCCCCCCTGCCATCATTACTGCCACCATTAAGGCTGCCATCCGAAGCAAGCAGATGGCGGCATCTGAATTCCTTTGCTTCGGTGCGTGCCAGACCTCTTTAGAGAGCAGACGGTCGTTTGAAAATGTCTTTCGTGTTTTAACAGGCATTGGGAGCCTCGGCCGCCGCTCTCTCCTCAAAGGAACGGCGGAGCAGAAGTTGCCTAAGACGTTCACCTGCTAATTTGAGACCACTCGAAACGTCGGAGAAGGATTTTAATAACTGCTGCCGAAAATGTAAGACAAATAATTAAAGAGTGCAGCTGTGACGCGTAATGAAATGAGGGAGATTATTGAAAACCTTTCTAGTGGCCTTTTGCTGACCTTTATGTCACTTCCAATTAGAGAGATGTTCCATATGTGGATGCTCCTGACGTCGCTGCGGCCAGCCGGGGTGAACCTCCAGGGCCTCTTGGAGAAGTTGTTGGAGGTCTTTAAAGGAAACCCTGGTGGCTCTAATGGATACAGAAAGCTGGCCAACTTCAAAATGAATATATGGGGTGATATGGTGATGGATTATGAATAAGTACGTGTGGCATATCCCCTTATCTCATGCAGGTATTGATTAGGCACATAATACAATAGTGATAAAAGCATGCACTTGAATAACATGGAAAATGTAATTCATCTAACAGTTACTCAGTTATAAGATGTGCTGAGCTGCTTGGCTCGCCATATGAATGGCTAGAACTGAGAAAGATGGAGGGTTTGAGGTTCTCAAGCTCAAGGTACATCCTATGAGACCATTGAGATCTTCTTCTTCTTCATCCACTGAACAGGTTCATCTCCAGACAGAGGAGCAGCTTCAGCGACAGACTGCTGTCACCATCCTGCTCCACTGACAGACTGAGGAGACCCCACACTATGCGACTCTTCAATTCCACCCGGGGGGGTAAACGTTAATATTATACAAAGTTATTGTCTGTTATACCTCCATTGTTATCACTCTTTAATTTAATATTGTTTTTTATCAGTATGCTGCTATCTATCTATCTATCTATCTATCTATCTATCTATCTATCTATCTATCTATCTATCTATCTATCTATCTATCTATCTATCTATTCTTTTAAACAAAAGAATTTTGAAAATAAGTCATTTGATTGATACAACACGAGGTGCTGGCACACCTCTGCCCACTTAGCGGTGGTCCTAGGGAGTAGATCAATACGTCTGGTTGAACTTTTTCTCAGTCAGATAATAACAGCACTATCTATCTATCTATCTATCTATCTATTGTTAGAGACGGCTGGGGAGGCGACTTGGCCGGTTACGTCCAGGAGGACCGGAGGAGGGCTTGTGCCTTCCCCAGACCATGTGGGGGCGACCGCCCTGGTTGCTTTGGGGACCACGGGTTGGGAGACTGGAAGCTAAACCCTGTAGGGGCCAGGGGACACCATGTTGCCTTCGGAGCCCTGGACCGCAGCACTTCCGCCACACCCGGAAGTGCTGGGTGGAAGAAGAGCAGGGACACCCGGAGTGCTTCCGGGAAATCATCGGCACTTCCGCCACACTGGGGCGTGTCGGTGAAAGATTACCGGGAAACAACTGGAGCACATCAGGGTGATTATAAAAGGGGCCGCCTCCCTTCATTCAGGGCTGGAGTTGGGTGGAAGAGGACAGAGCTCAGAGGAGAGGCGGACCAGAGACAGGAAAGGCATTGTGTGAAGGCCTGGACTTGAAGGGGTGATTGGTGCTTCGGCACTGGGTTTTGTGCATTCTATTGTACATATTATTGTAAATAAACATGTGTGTGGTGATTAACATCATGTCTACCTGTCTGTGTCCAGGCTGTACCCCACACTATCTATCTATCTTTCAGCTGCTTCCATTAGGGGTCACCACATCTTTTTCCACCCTTTCCTGTCCTCGTCAACTTGCCCTGTCAAATCCGTCACCTGCATGTCCTCCCTCACCACATCCATAAACCTTCTGTTAGGCCTTCCTCTTTTCCTCTTCCCTAGCAGCTCTATCTTTAGCATCCTTCACCCAATATACTCAACATCTCTCCTCTGCACATGTCCAAAACAACACCATCTCGCCTCTCTGACTTTGTCTTCCAACCGTCCAACTTAAGCTGACCCTCTAATGTCCTCATTTCTAATCCTATCCATCCTCATTACACCCAATGCAAATCTTAGCATCTTTAACTCTGCCACCTCCAGCTCTGTCTCCTGCTTTCTGGTCATTGCCACCATCTCCAACCCATATAACACAGCTGGTCTCACTACCGTCCTGTAGACCTTCCCTTTCACTCTTGCTGATACCCGTCTGTCACAAATCACTCCTGACACTCTTCTCCACCCATTCCACCCTACCTGCACTCTCTTCATCACCTCTCTTCCCCATTAATCTGTCCTGTTGATCCTCGTCCAGCTTCTCCAACTCTACTCCCTCCATCCTCACCATTCCACTGCCCACCCTCTCATTCACATACACATATTCTGTCATGGTGGTCTCCTCTCCTTTCATATCTCCTCCTCTTCAGGGTCTCCTCAACCTGCTCCCTACTATCGCTACAGATCACAATGTCATCAGCAAACATCACAGTTCATGGGAACTCCTGTCTAATCTTGTCTGACAACCTGTCCATCACCATTGCAAATAAGAAAGGGCTCAGAGCCGATCCCTGATGTAATCCTAGCTCCGTCACTCTTACTGAAGACCTCACCACGGTCACACTGCCCTCATACATAAACTGTACCACTCTTAAGTACTTCTCTGCCACTCCCGACTTCCTCATACAATACCACAGCTCCTCTTAGTCACCCCGTCATATGCTTTCTCCAGGTCCACAAAGATGCAATGCAACTCCTTCTGGCCTTCTCTATACTTCTCCATCAACATCCTCAGAGCTAATATTGCATCTGTTGTGCTCTTTGCTGGCATTAAACCATACTGCTTTATTCCATATACTTTATTAATTCCAAAAGGGGAAATTCAAATGCATACCACAACCAAACCATGAAATACTCAAAAACCATCTCCAAGTACATTATAAGACAGACCTCACCACTGTCACACTACCCTCGAACATATTCTGGACCACTCATGTACTTTTCTGCCACTCTTAACTTCCAAATACAATACTTCAACTCCTCTCGAGGCACCCTGTCCTACTGACCTTCCTTGCTTTCCTCTCCTCTCCTCTCATATCTCCACTTCTCCAGGGTCTCCTCGACCTGCTCCCTACTACAACAACAACAATAACAACATTTATTTATATAGCAAATTTTCATACAAACAGTAGCTCAAAGTGCTTTACATAACAAAGAATAGAAAAATAACAGACACAATAAGAAAACAAAATAATCAACATTAATTAACATCGAATAAGAGTAAGGTCCAATGGCCAGGGGGGACAGAAAAAACAAAAAAAACTCCAGACGGCTGGAGAAAAATAAAATCTGTAGGGATTCCAGACCATGAGACCACCCAGTCCCCTCTGGGCATTCTACCTAACATAAATGAAACAGTCCTCTTTGGATTTAGGGTTCTCACAGAAGGGCTTGATGAAGATGGTCACGTAGAGTTCTGGCTTTTAATCCATCCATCATACTATCGCGACAGATCACAATGTCATCAGCAAACATCACAGTCCACGGGGACTTCTGTCTAATCTCGTCTGTCAGCCTGTCCATCACCATTGCAAATAAGAAAGGGCTCAGAGCAGGGCCATCTTAACAGCACTATAGGCCCCTGGGCAAAGCAGTGCACTAGGGGCCCTAAATACACAACCAATCATCAAGCCACAATATACATAAATTAACATGGGTCCCCCAGGCAACTGTCTAGCATGCCCATGCATTAATACGGCCCTGGCTCAGAGCTGATCCCTGATGTGATCCAACCACCGTCACTCCTACTGCAGTCCTCACCGCTGTCACACTTCCCTCGTACATATCCTGTACAACTCTCACATACATCTCTGCCACTGTTGTCATCACTTAAACATTGAATAATAGAAGATAAGAGAAGAAAGGTGGGATCTAGATAGGACTGATCAACGGGCCAGAGGCCACCATTGGAGGAATGTTAACCTTCTTCAATGCCCTAAAAAAAGCCACAGTGAAAAATGAGGGAAAGATTAATGTCAGGGGCAAACTGAGGATCTGAGATCCACACATCTGGAGTCCTATGTGGGGGTGGGCAGATGTTGCCTCTCATTATCCATAGTGGGCATTTGGTACTATTAGACTTTGATGACTTGCTATGCCCCCCTCGGTGTCTGGAGTGTGGACTATACCTCAAACTTTAAAGAGCATGTGCACTTTAACTTTCATAAATGGGGGCCAGCGTGTAACGGCACCCACTCAGGATCTTCAGAGTTTGTTAATCTTCCTCGTTGGTGACCAGGGCGGGCATCCATTCACTTTCATAAATGGCACCTCAGGTGACAGCACCCTAGGCAGTCACCTGCTTCATGTTGCCTAATGGACTGAGTGGCTCTGGTTCAATCCCAGCCAGGCCCCTCCAGAAAGACATATGAAGACCTTCCACTTAAGCACTAGACACATTGGGTGTGCAGCCTTCAATGAGAAGTGCTGCTATCTATCCAGGTTTTATTATTATTATTATTATTATTATTATTATTATTATTATTATTATTATTATTATTATTATTATTATTATTATCTACTCTCTATATATAAAATCCTAAGCCTAAAAGGGCAAAGTGTTTGTGCAATGATTTTATATAATGTTTTTATGTCACTTTTTTTGTCACATTTTAAATCTGGCTTATTTAAAAAGCTAAATGTATGTATTTGGTATCATTCTTTTTCAGAATTTATCAAACTTTAATGTGATGTTAGATTTTCAGAGTTTTATTCCATTTTTAAATTATAAACTAAAATATCAAGAACTCATGTCCCGCGAGACGAGACAAGACTTTAACCACGTCTGGGGAAGGAAATAAAAGACAAAGAGTAGATGACAAAGACAGCTGCTGTACAGGCTTTTAAATGTTCGAAGCTCCGCGCAAGATGCAGATCACACGGCACGGCAGCAGCAGCAGCAGCAATCCAGCAGCTGATTGAGCAAAGTAGAGGTAAATAAAAAACTGTATTTGTTTCCCATTGTATCCCCGTTTAAGAGGGGCTGAGTGATCATGTCTAATTGGGGTGCCTTCAGTTACCCTTTTCACAACATGAGTGGCAGAGACGCGAAGTGGCTGGCACGTAGTGCAGGCCTGGGAGGTTGGCGAGCAAAGCGATCGGGGGGTAAGCTCCATAGTATAAACAATAAAATTATTAAACTAACATTAAGTAAATAAGCATGTTAACATACTGTGATGCCCGGGGGCAAATACAGCCACCCTAACCCAACACAGTCTGGCAGAGACACGAGTGCCAGCACACCACATACTTTATTTCTCTAAGGTAACGCTTTTGTTTCGTTTCCCCAACAGCAAAATCGTGTAAACACAGCACCAAAGTACAAAGCAAAGTCCTTTTCTTCTCTCTCTCTCTCAGCCCTTCCTTCCTTTCACCTCCACTCCCTCTCTGTTAAGATTTGTCCATCTCCTCCTGAGTCTGGCTTCCCGAACGGAGTGAGGTGGACCCTTTAATTCAGTGCTGCAGGTGGTTCATCAGCGTTAACTGGAATCACTCCCAGGTGTGGTGGAAATCCACTATAGGGTTCTGCAGCTCCCCCTGACAGCCCCCACGGCACCCAATATGGCTGTACCAAACTCCAACTCCCAGCACGCCCTGGGGGAATCTGTGGTGCCACAGTCGCCCAGGAGGGCTGCCCTCTAGCGTCCCAGGGGAGTGCCGCACCAATGCTCTCTCCCCGGTCCATCCATTCAATTGGCATCCTGGCCAGGTAATGGCTGTGGCCGCCCGTCACAATACACATATACATACTGTATATCTATAGAATTGAAAATGAACAAAACAAATAAGAATAGAGCCTAAGGTCATGTAGTGTAAGGTAATCTAAATAGATGAGTCTTAAGATGGGATCTGAAGATGGGTAGGGAATATGTATCCCAAATGTTTTGTGGTAATGAGTTGTACAGACTACAAAATGCTCTGGCACAAATGGTGATCGGGGGGATATTAATGAGGCCAAATGTGGAAGTGGGGGTATAAACGCATATGAGGTCAGAGAGGTATAATGGTGAAGGGTTATGAAGTACTTTGAAGGTAAGTAAAAGAAGTAAGCTGCTTAAGAGATGGAGTAATGTGTTGTATGGGCGAAGTTAAAATGTGAGGTTTGAATACACAATGGGCGGTCAGAAAATCGAGAGTCCACCTTAGGAGTCATAGTGGACTCGACACTATCACCTGCCAGACAGTGTTCAGAAGCAATTAAGAAGGCTAACAGACTGTCAGGTTATATAGCGCCTTGATGTGTGGAATACAAGTCATAGGAGGTTCTGCTCAAGCTTTATAATACACTGGTGAGGCCTCATCTGGAGTCCTGTGTGCAGTTTTGGTCTCCAGGCTACAAAAAAAGGACATAACAGCACTAGAGGTGGTCCAGAGAAGAGTGACTGGGCTGAGTCCAGGGCTACAGGGGATGAGTTATGAGAAAAAATTAAAAGAGCTGAGCCTTTAAAGGAGATGAAGAGCAGACCTGACTGAAGTGTTTAACATTATGAAGGGAATTAGTACAGTGGATCGAGACAGTTATTTTAAAATAAGTTTATGAAGAACATGTGGACACAGTTGGAAACTTGTGAAGGGGAAACATTAGGAAGTTTTTCTTTACACGAAGAACGATAGACACTTGGAATAAGAGACCAAGTAGTGTGGTAGACATTAAGACGTTAGGGACTTTCAAAAGTCGACTTAATGTTTTTTTAGAAGAAATAAGTGGACAGGAATGATGAACTTTGTCGGCCTGAATGGCCTGTTCTCATCTAGAGAGTTCTAATGTTTGAATTAAAGCTGTGAGCCCAAAAAATACTTGGGACAGTCTCCTGCTGCCGTCTAGTGGACAACGTAACACTAAGCTGTTAAAAAAAATAATTTTACGCATGTTTTACCATTCATCAATATTCATGGGTGGGGTGGAGCCTTCAACTACAAAAGTACAATAGCAGATAAATGAAAAGATGTAAAGCCAGTTTTAAAACAAACTGAAGTGAACCATTAGTTGACTCAAGCGATAAGTGGTGACAATGTGAATTGGTTGTCAGACGATGAACTGGACACTGATGAAAATTATATTGTATGTCTAAACCGCCATGATATGCCTGGTGAATGTGATCACATGAAGCTTTAGCATGATGTGAGTATCAGGTGGAAGAAGAAGAACAAAGTTATCACCCAAAAACAACTGTCAGGAGAAATGGGGAAGTCCCTAAGCCTTTGACCTGTGGTAGCACACAATAACACATCATTCTTTAACGGAAGGACTTTGGAACACAGAGCTGGCCATGCAGCCAAACTGAGCAAACATGGAAGTTGTGCCTTGGCTTGGACCACATGGTGACAAGAACCCAATGGTCCACTTTGGCTGAGCTCCACAGAAACTGTATGGAGATGGGAGGAACTTCTATAAGGACAACCACTGGCGTGATACTCCACCGATTAGAGCTTAGTGGCGGGATAGGCTAGACAGATGGTTCTTCTCGGTAAAAGACAAGGGAAAGCCAACTTGGAGTTTGTAAAAAGACACCCTAAAGAATTTTTAGACTGTGAGAAACAAGATTCTCTAGCCTGATGAAACAAGGATTAGTGTCATGTCTGGAGGGGAGAAGGCAACGCTCATCACTCTGCTGTGCCCTTCCAGCTGTGCATCATGGTGCTGGTGGGATTAGGCTTTTAGAGTCGCTGTTTGGTGGTGGAGACTGGGAGACCAGACAGGGTGAAGGGAAATCTGATAGATAGATAGATAGATAGATAGATAGATAGATAGATAGATAGATAGATAGATAGATAGATAGATAGATAGATAGATAGATAGATAGATAGATAGATAGATAGATGTGAAAGGAATTATATGAAGGACACAATAAAGTATAATACAGGACATAGATTGATATGAAAGGTATTAAAAGAGAAATAAATAGGTATATATCAAAGGAAGTATATAATAAACACATAGACATTAAAGCTGCTATATAATAGATCATTATGAAAGGCACTATAAAACAAATAAATAAGTAGGCATTAAAGGCACTATGTAATAAATGTATAAATATGAAAGTCACTATATGATAGATAGATAGATAGATAGATAGATAGATAAGAACTGTGCATTACTTAATATATGCAGCAGCCTACAGTGCTGTGAGAAAGTATTTGCCCCCTTCCTAACCTCCTCCATATCTGCAGATTTTCAAGAATAAACAAACAGCTTACAACTTTATATTATTCAGATTTGACTGACTTGTCTATCCAGTTTAGTTTATGTGATCAGGCGACATCACAACAGTTTACATCATATGTTTTTCTTACGGTTAGAGGACAGGCACATGAAGTGAGAGGTTTACACAGTGAATCAGAGCTAGAAGCTGAACCAGCAGCCTTCAGGTCTAAACTCCTGGATCCTGCTGACTACACCATTCATTTAGTGACCAAAACAATTCATTGCCCTCTTCGACATTCTCCACATTTAAAGTTTTTGTTCCACATGTAACATTTCAATGACCCCGTGGATCACGGTTTCTGGCTGTGCTTGTTTTGGAAATATGTCATAAATAAGCGCAGGCCATCTGTGCAGCCAGAGATTATGTCATAATCCACCCCCGCCAGCCCTCCACCTTCTTCACTTTAGCCTCGGATCTCCTGCAGGAAGACAAAACTGCAAGTTACCGAGCGCAGCAAAGATGCACAATGGAAAGAATGCTTTCCAGCAGAGGTGTTAATGATATTCTGGCAGGGAAGACATCAAGGCTGCTTTAGCGCCACTCAAGAGAGAAGAGAAAAAAAATAAAAAATGGATGACAGGCCGGCGGCAGGAAAAATCTGAAAGGGGGAGGGGCTGAGATGGGGAAGGGGGTTAGATTATGGTCAGACTTCAAAGAGGAATGTGTGGAGTACAACTAACGTTGTCCATGGCCCAAGAAACAGCAACACTACAGAGAAATATGGTGGTGGAGGTGTCAGGCTATGGGAATGTGTTGGGACTGGAAACCTTGTCAAAGTTAAGGAGACAATGGATGGACACGCATACCACACAATACTGCAGGAGAACGTGTTCCAGTGTTCTTTGAACCTACTGTGGTTCTGCATCCAGCATGGGGCGCCAGCTCCCTGGGAATAAGTTCTTTCGTGATTGTGGCGTGTTACACAACCTGAATCTATACAAATATAAAATAAAAGGCGATACCACTCCCTAGTGCTACGGTGGTAAGAAATAATCACGCGTGAGAAATTACTTAGCTTTGTTTAATGTCGGTTTACGCTGCATAACAGACAAGAGAAGCAAATGACAAAAACCCAGTCCAGGAGTGGGGGCCCGATGTGTAGGGTCTGCCAACTTCATCGGTGCAGTGGAAGGATTGTCAGGAGTGAATGACGTTATCTCTCCTCTGTCCGTTGGCTTCAAAGTTGTGCTTGGCCGTTTTACAAGGCTTTATATTGTTTTCTCCGTGTGCAGGACCCCACTTAGTCAGTCAATGGTATCAATTCCTTCATCCTTTTGCCACATGAGGCCGGGCATGTCATGTACCAGGAGGAATCCAGGAGCCACTGCACCAACATAGGGTCTGACAATGGGTCCAAGGATTTCATCCCAATCCCTAATGGCAGTCAAGGTGCCCACTGTTGTCTAGCCTGTAGAGGTCTGTGTGTCCCTCCATGGATATGCCTCCCCAGATATACCATCACTGGCCAACCACCAAACCGGTCAGGCTGAACGATGTTACAGACAGCATAACATTCTCCACGGCTTCTCCAGACCCTTTCACGTCTGTCACATGTGCTCTGGGTGAACCTGCTCTCATCTGTGAAAAACACAGGGCACCTGCCAGTGGTGGACCTGCCAATTCTGGTATTCTATGGCAAATGCCAATCGAGCTTCACGGTGCCCATTAGAGGATGTCGGCCCTCAGGCCACCCTAATGAAGTCTGTTTTTGATTGTTTGGTCAGAGACATTCACACCAGTGGCCTGCCTGCTGGAGGTCATTTTGTAGGCTCTGCCAGTATTCATCCTGTTCCTCCTTGCCCAAAGGAACAGATACCGGTGAGTCCTGCTGATGGGTTAAGGACCTTCTATGAGTTGCCCTGTCCAGCTCTCCTAGAGTTTGTCTCCTGGAATCTCCTCCATGCCCTTGAGACTTTTCTGGGAGACACAGCAAACCTTCTGGCAATGTCATGTATTGATGTGCCTGCCAACCTGGAGAAGTTGGACTATCTGTGTCACCTCTGTAGGGTCCAGGTATGGCCTCCTGCTACCAGTAGTGACACTGACTGTAGCCAAATACAAAACAAGTGACAAAACAGATGAGGAGGGGAAAATGTCAGTGGCCTCCCTCTACCTGTTAAACCATTCATTCCTGTTTTGGGGGTCGTCTCATTGTTGCCCCTTCTAGAGCACCAAAGCAGCTGAAACTGATGAACAAGCCCCTCTGCTACTTAACTGACCAGATCAATAGCCCACAAGCGTCATTGACTTGATGCTAAACTCTCATTAAAAGTGGGCCTTTAATTGTTTGAGCAGTTTTTTTCCACAGAGCACAGTGACATATTAAACTTATACTTATTACAGGCTCAGGAGAAGATTCATCGTTCAAAATAACAAGGACCCTAAGCAGAAGGCCAGAGTGACATTTAGTAGCTCAGAAACAGAATGGTGAATGTTGTGCAATGGCAGATTCCAAGCCCTGATCTTCGCCCTACTGAGACTCTGTGGCACTGTCTGAAAACTGCTGTCCAGAGGTGGCATCCCACCAACCAAGAGGGTCTCTAGAAAATCTGCCAAGAAGAACGGGGGAAGAATCACAATGTGCAAAACTGGGACCTATTTGCATACCCAAAAGAATGAAGGATATTACTGAAGCAAAAGGGTCCTCGACAAAGTGTGAATGTGGAGGGTTTGAATATTTAGGCAAACATGAGCTTTGGAGTTTGTCTTCTTCAGTTAAATCCCTACAGAAAATGCTTAATTGGGACTTTGGAAATGTTTTATTACAGCATAAGAATTCATGTTAAACATACCGAATGGATACATATGTGGGCAAATGTTTAGTCCAGTTCTTAACTCCAGTTCTTAAATCCTTACAGTGGCTCCCAGTTAAGTTTAGGGCAGATTTCAAAATCCTCCTTTTAACATATAAAACCTTAAATGGCCGAGGTGTGACTTACTTGTCTGTCCTTAGCATGACTTACAAACCAGAGCACACAATAATATCTCAAGATGCCGGTCTGCTTATGACTCCAAGGATTAATAAAATAACAGTGGGAAGTCACGCTTTTAGTTAAAGGACCCCCCTTAACTGTGGAGTGGTCTGCCTGCTACTATAAGAGATGCCCCTTCAGTCTCAGCTTTCAAATCCAAGCTGAAGACTCGCAACTTCAGTTTAGCACACCCTGACTAGAGCTGCTGATTAACTGTACAGACCACATCTCTGTTGTTAGACATTAGCACTAAAACATAAGTAACATTATAGTCCTAATTTGTTATTCACCCTCACCTATTCTGTTTATCTTCTCGGTACTCAAATGTGGCACTTGGTGCCACTGCCCACCTGCCAAGTTGTTCTGCCTGCCTATGGTAAAGTCATCCCTGATGGAGGATCGCAGGAATCATGAGATAGAGGGGTCCTTTCATTGGATTGGCTGGCCCAGCGCTGATTCAGCTGTGGAATGGCCAATAGGAGGAGGCAGCTTGATGGATAAGGTCTCCAGAACTCTAAAAAAATCCAAATCCTGTGATGTGATATCATCTACTGTTAAATTCTACTCCGTACTTGTAATATTTTTAGTTTACTATTATATTGTATTGAGGATTACATGTGTTCTGTTCTGTGTATTGTATTGCATCGACCCCTTTTTTTTTGACACCCACTGGAAAGGGGTCTCTTTTTGAACTGCCTTTCCCGAGGTTTCTTCCATTTTTTCCCTTCAAGTGTCAAGGCTGGGTGGCCGTCAAGAGGCAGGGCCTGTTAAAGCCCATTGCGGCACTTCTTGTGTGATTTTGGGCTAAACAAAAATAAATTGTATTGTATTGTATTGCCCCGTGACCCTGTAGTTAGGATATAGCCAGTTGGATAATGGATGGATGTATTGTATTTAGTTGTGTAGGAAAAGAGGAAGACTTTCAAGGGGGCTGAATACTTTTACACACCACTGTAAATCTGGAGGGTTTTCCACAGACCCTGGTGGTCCATTTCGAATGTCCTTAGGAGTGGTAAACTCTTGTGCCTTTTTTATGAATTCAGTGTGCTTTGAGGTTACTGGATTGTTCACATTTCGCTCTTTATTTCGATAATTCTTGGGATTTATTGGATTAGATTGGTTTAACTTTTTTCATCTCAAGGGGAAATTCAAATGCATACAGCAGCAGAGACATAAAAGAATCAAGGATAGAGGATCACAGGACAAATTAAACAGATAATTACTCAATCAATCAATAAATAAATGTATATTGTGCAAATATTTCAAAATGAATTTAAAGAGTACGTTGGGATGAACCGTTGAAATGTTACATGGGGAACAAAACTTGGATTTTTAGAACATTAGAACTCTCTGGACAAGAACAGGCCATTCAGTCCAACAAAGCTCGCCAGTCCTGTCCACTTATTTCTTCCAAAAAAACATCAAGTGGAGTTTTGAAAGTCCCTAACGTCTTACTGTCTACCACACTACTTGGTCGCTTATTCCAAGTGTCTATCATTCTTTGTGTAAAGAAGAACTTTCTAATATTTGTGTGAAATGTACCCTTCACAAGTTTACAGCTGTGTCCTCATGTTCTTGATGAACTCATTTTAAAGTCACCATCTTGATCCACTGGACTAATTCCCTTCATAATGTTAAACACTTCAGTCAGGTCTCCTCTTCATCTCCTGTAAAGGCTCAGCTCTTTTAATCTTTCCTCAAAACTCATCCCCTGTAGCTCTGAATCAGCCTAGTCGTTCTTCTCTGGACCTTTTCTTGTGCTGCTATGTCCATTTTGTATTCTGGAGACCCAAACTGCACACAGTACTCAAGATGAGGCCTCACCAGTGTGTCATAAAGACTTGAGCAGAACTTCCTGTGACTTGTACACCACACATCAAGGCGCTATATGACCTGACATTCTGTTAGCCTTCTTAATGGCTTCTGAACACTGTCAGGAAGTCGATAACTTAGAGTCCACTATGACTCCTAAATCCTTCTCACAATGTGTTCTCTAGATTTTCTGACCGCCCATTGTGTATTTAAACCTCACATTTTTACTTCCTATGTGTTATTCTTTACATTTACTGACATTAAATTTCATCGTCCACAAATCTGCCCAAGCTTGTTTGCTGTCCAAGACTTTCTGTAATGATATAACGGATTCCAAATTATCTGCTAATCCATCTATCTTGGTATCATCTGCAAACTTAACCAGCTATTTCCTTATATTCCTATCTAAATGTGGAGGATATCAAAGTAGGCAATGATTTATTTGTTTTGGTCACTAAATGGGTGGTGTAGTAGGCAGGATGCATGAGTTTAAAGCCCAAGGCTGCTGATTGAACTTCTGCCTCGGCTGTAACCCTTGTGTACAGAGAAAGGGTTGGGGACAGCCACCCATACACTTGAGATAGGCTGCTGAAATGGAAGTTTGTGGTTCAAAATTGTGAACAGACTTCAGTCCAACACACAACAGTACAGACAGGCAAACATGGTGGTTTTAAAGCCATGCAGGGGAAGTGATGTTATTGGGGTAGTAACTGGAAGTGGCATCATCGAGCCCAGAATCGGAAGCAACGTCATTGAGTCTAAATGAAATTTCCCGTGCTTGGTCTACTGATGAAAAAGATGAAGGATTCAGTGCACTCTGCCATCCCCTGGACTGGCACGGAATTAACCCATCATGAGCCCTTCAGCTGCCTCCCATGTGTACGTGTGTGACATCCTCTGTTGTTTTGGGCGAATCTTATTGCCTTTGTGCTTCATGGAGCTTCAGTGTTATTGAAGAACATTTTTTGTGCAGAATAAATCTTTTTCTTTTTTTTTTTTTAATAAAGATTCTTCATGTTTGGTCTAGCCGGGGTTTTGGATGGGATTTCCCACTCTAGTGTGTATTTTTTGGCAGTACTGTTGGGTTTTATGTACTTTGAAATTCCCAAGGTGGCACAGCTTGGTACTATGTTTAAGGGGGCAATTACTTTTTCCCATGGATAATATAGGTATAGGTGAATTTTTTTTTTTTGTTCAATTGATTTCAATCAATCAAATCTTTATTTTAAAACAGCATATTGTTTACTGAAGCTGTCGCTTGGATTAAATTAAATTTGTTTGGAGATGTGAAGCAATGAAGTGTTATGAATATAGCGAAACCTGAACAAATTCTCAAGTATGGATTGTAGTAATTACTGAATACAGAATTAGCACCTGTAAAAGATACCGATTTGTTAACAGAAGTAGAAACCAACGAACGTCTGGCCTCAAATTGCGCGCGTCCGATGGCATTTAGCTACCTTTGCATTACACCTCATTCATCTTAGACAGCACGTCCAGTCATTTGCGTCTTTCCCAAGACGCCCTTTCCACATCGCTCTCATCAAATATCGTTATGCTGCAGTTAAGATTTGAGTTGTTGGACAGGACTAATTGCGACTAGCAAGTATTTCTTGCAATAGGAATTCCTTGCAACGTTCCTTGCGAAGGGTGAAATCAGAATTTCCGAATTATTAGTCGGAATTTTTAACCGGAATGCCCGATTAAGTCGGATTTCCAACTTGAATAACCCGGGGCGGGTCTGCAAAGTCCAAGTTTGTCCGACTTCAGATTATGCAGGCAATCCAAAATGGCGGTGCCCACCATGAACGTCACCGAAATCTGTAGTATTATACTGTTTATTGGCACTTTTGTCTACCTGTGTGTCATTAAATCAGCCGTACACACAGTGCCTGTCGAACGTCTATCCATGGACATGTCGCTACGGTGTTTGGATGCACAAAATACCACGTGATGTGTTGCTATCAACTGCTTTTTATTCCGACGGGGCAAGCACAGCAAAGTTTTTCCTGGATGCGTCCATATTGGTTTTACTGGAATGCGGTCAACTCGAGTGTGACGTCATTCCCAGCTCCGATATCCGAGGTACATGTGATCCACAGGTCCAGGTCCTTCTTTGGGGTTTGTACTGTGTTAGTCATGTGACAAAACCTACAATTCAATTGGCTCTTCTGTGGAACACCTCAGTCACAAAGCTTCACAACTGAGGAATTTTGTGAGTGGTCTCCAGACTCTAACTAAAGGGAGAAATGCTGCCCTCAGGTGACATCTGACGTGTTGAAAGGCCCGGGAGGAGGTGGGTAGTGTACCTAATAAAATGGCCACCTCAAGGTCACAGTCTGGCCCAAATATTCAGAAGGCCTCCTCATCACCGGCCTCGCGGATTCAAAGAAGTATGGCACACGAGAGAGCAGCAGGTTTGTTTTCCACCTTTAAGGCGGCAAGATGAGATTTGGAATCGACAAAAACACATCCGTACATTTTGAAATGGCTCACCGTGTGAAAGAACACAGCAGGAAAAAACCAATATAATCCACAAAACCAGAACGCGGTGCTGCGTCTTTATTAGCGAGACATGCTGTGAGGCAAGCTGTAATACAATAGCTGGAACAAAATTGCATAAATACGTTTATGGTTTTCTGAATAGCAAGCAACAACATCCCCACTTTATCAAAGGATTTAAAAAAAAAATCACAAAATAATAACAGCAGCCATCCTATAAGATTTACTGTACATTTGTCTAATGGAAAATATTTCTCTTCAATTCTTCTAGGAGAGATTTCAATTTTTGATTTTCAATAAACTTGCAAACCTTTCTGAAAAAATATCTTCACTTTGTCATTGTGGGCTGTTGAGTGTAATTGATGGGCAAAAACGGCAAATGTCTCAATTTATAATTAAATCACAAAAAATGCATACAGCTCTTTTTTATCAAAAAATTCAAAATCTTTCTCAACCAGAGTATCAAACTTGAGAAGGCGTCCAATTCTGTCAGTGTGGTCAGTGACATTTGGCCTCATGATAACAACGGGCAATGCCAATTCTGCCTCTGCTGTCCCCTCATCTGTGAAGTACTTGGCACACAGAGAACTCGCGCCTGACATCCACAGTGCTGTTTTTACCTGACTGAGAAAAAGTTCAACCAGAAGTATTGATCTGATCCCCAGGACCACCGCTAGGTGGGAACGGGTATGCCAGCACCTAACGTTTGAATAGATAGATAGATAGATAGATAGATAGATAGATAGATAGATAGATAGATAGATAGATAGATAGATAGATAGATAGATCTGAAAGGCACTATATAACAGACAGACAGACAGACAGATGGACGGATGGAGATAGATAGATAGATAGATAGATAGATAGATAGATAGATAGATAGATAGATAGATAGATAGATAGATAGATAGATAGATAGATAGATAGATAGATAGATAGATATGAAAGGCACTATATAACAGACAGACAAACGGACAAATGGACGGGAGTCACTATATAACAGACAGACAGACGGATGGATATCTATCTATCTATCTATCTATCTATAATTATATAGTGCCTTTCACATCTATCTATCTATCTATCTATCTATCTATCTATCTATCTATCTATCTATCTATCTATCATTATATAGTGCCTTTCACATCTATCTATCTATCTATCTATCTATCTATCTATCTATCAATCTATCTATCTATCTATCTATCTATCTATCTATCTATCTGTTATATAGTACCTTTTAGATCTATCTATCTATCTATCTATCTATCTATCTATCTATCTATCTATCTATCTATCTATCTATCTATCTATCTATCTCATTCCTCTTATCCACACTAAAAGACAGATTGTTAAACTTGCACCAGTCCACCAAACATCACATCTCCATTGTGCAGGCTGACACACACCCATTTCTGAGGAGACACTATTGGGTCGTCCACAAACATAATAGCGGTGTTATTGATTGTTGTACAGTTGCACCGTTGCACAGTTATGAGCCTGCAGAGTGAATAGGAGTGGGCTGAGTGGGTATCCCTCGGGGGCTGCCAGTGCTCAGTGTGACAGTATGGGAAATGGTGTTTCCAATGTGGACTGTCTGGGGTCTCTCTATCAGGAAGTTCAGGATCCACTTGCCTAGGGAAGTTTCGTAGCCCAGCCTTCCCCAAGACCTTCTGAGTGATGATGATTTTGAATGTTAAACTGAAGTCTATGAGAAGCCTTCTAGCACAAGTGCCACTTTTGTTCAGATAGAATAGGGCCAGATGAAAAATAGATGATATGGCATCCTTAGTGGGGCAGTGTGGTCAATATGTAAACAGGTGAGGGTCAAGTTATTTGTGAACTCTGGCTTTTAGGTGGTCTCAAGGCACTTCATGAAGACCAGTGTGAATGCTATAGGGCAGTAGACATTAAGGGAAGAGACAGAGGACTTCTTCGGTAAGGGTATAATGGTGTGGATTTTGAAGCACTTGAGGATGACCGCCTGCTTTAATGAAATATTGAAGATGTCCATGAAGATATCCGCCAACTGGTTGGCATATTCCCCAAGCCCAACACCAGGTATGTTTTCTGGTCCAGCAGCTTTCTATTGAGTTTACATTTTAAAAAGCTCTCAATTCATTCCCACTAGGAGCTAGCTAATTTAGGCGAGTACTCATCCGAGCAACCACAATAAATCTAAGCATTATTTCAAAGCTGTTTACGTATTCCATTATCATATTAAATTCTCTTCAAAGAGTGTCCTTCCTTGATTTTTCAGACAGAGTACAAACAAAAAATCCCAGTTGAAGCCCACAGATCTAAAACGGGGTCATATCTGACAAGCGGAAACAATTCAAGACATCATGACGCCGACAATGAGCAAAAGGCCATTTCACTGCAGACACACACACACTCACCCATACACCACTCACTCCTCTGCAAGGATTTTAGAAATTCTGATTAAAGCAACACTTGTGTATGGGATGTGGGAGAAAAATAGAAGGACACGGACATGGGGAGAACATGGGGAGGACATGCAAACATCCAAATCAACAAAAGATTTTACCCCAGTAACGCCGCTAACTGCTATAGCAGTAACTTCAACCATTTTGTTTTAGACGTGTGTTGCTTTCACGCTTTTCTCCAGTGGTTTGAATTTCTAAAGACTCGGGCTTTGCTGTTTCATAAATTCTCTGAAATCTGAGGCTCTTGCAAGAATTGAACAGGAGAGCAGAAAAACGTCTTTGTGAAGTGAACTCAGCAAGGCCACAGAACACCGAGGAGCAGAAAAGAAGAGAATAGAAACCCAATGGAGAAATTCAGAGCACAACAAAAAAAAAGAAAAACGTAGGGATTGACTGCAAAGCCAGAAGCAGAATAACAAGAACTGCAGCACACCAAGAAGACTCGGACAAGTAAAAAAGAAAATATACAAAAATCGATTTAAGAATCCGTAAAACAGAACACAGAGATGTAATGCAGCAGCATCATTGTTATTAATATTAATACTCATCCTGTGGTACGTTCATTTTCTGAAAACCATCCACCTATCTATTGATCGATCCAACCTTAACCTAATTCAGGGGCTAAGGGATCCTTCAACCTTTTTGACTTGTGGATCGGCAGAAGACGAAGAATATCTTTGTGGACCTGGAAGGTGAATAATACAGGGAGATGAAGGTAAGGGTTAGGATTAGGGTAGGGGATTAGGCCATTACTGGCATGCTCTGGCACACTTAATTCCAAAAAATAACATCTTATTTAAAGAAATGCACACCCTCTACGTCAAAGTGAATAAAAACACTGTAAAACCCCACTAAAATTGTCCTAAAATCATCCATTCATCCATTATCCAACCCACTATATCCTAACTACAGGATCACGGGAGTTTGCTGGAGCCAATCCCAGCCAACACAGGGTGCAAGGCAGGAAACAAACCCCGGGCAGGGCGCCAGCCCACCACAGGGCATACACCAAGCCCAATTTAGGATCGCCAATGCACCTAACCTGCATGTCTTAGGACTGTGGGAGGAAACCCACGCAGACACGGGGAGAACATGCAAAACTCAATGCAGGGATAACTTGGGAAGCGAACCCGGGCCTCCTAACTGCGAGTCAGCAGCGCTACCCACAGCGCCACTGTGCCGCCGATGTGATATCATCTACTGTTAAATTCTGCTCTGTACTTGCACTATTATATAGTACTAGCCAACCCGCGGCATAGCATACGCCGCTTTTAAAATGATTTTTAAGCACAGAGGAAAAAATAAACATTTGAAAAATCCGTAATTTAATAAACCACCAAGAAAAGTAACATTTCAGCAATGCACGCTACGAACCAACATACAATTGTCCGTGACTGAAAACCGGAGGAGCGCCGCGCTTTCTCCTTCCAAAGCGGGGAGGGGTTGAACGCCGCTCGTTCAGTACGCACTGCCCGCTTATGTGCCCGCCCCCAGCTCCCTACCTGAGTCGCTTTCGTTTGTGTACAGTCCACACGCACCTGTGAGTCACGTTGACTGTTAATTTTCCAAACAACGCCTCAGTCGGTTTCCACGTTGATTTTTAATTGTTCTTTGCGGTTCCGGCTGCTTTTTTTTATACATAATCCACCAAGTCACACGAACATGGGAAGGGGGGTTTACAAAGGGTAGGGACGTAATCATTTCGAGCGTATGACCCGCACGTACTGGGAATTTCTCGTTCGTGGGGAACAATTGCAAGCCACGGTCTCCATCACAAATGGGGTTCAACGGCTTACCCACGCCGGGTAGACACACATTGATCCATTCAGTGTAGCGTGCGTGCAGTACCGGACATACAAGTGCATCACAGACCTGTTAATGCTCAATCTCACGTGGCTGAAAGTCACTTGTCCCTCTAAGAATTTGGACGCCGACCGCTGTTGGGTCGTGTAACTATTTGGCAGGCGGGAGTCTCGTTCGTTTTCGGAAATAAACAGCCAAATCGCTCCACCAACTTAGAACTGCCATGCACCACCACCCACAGAAGCAAGAAAGAGCAATCAATCTGTCAATCCTCTCCGTGTCCGGGCCGGGTGAGGTTTCCTGTGTTGAGTCAAATGAAGCGTTAGGCTTTACACCTGGTGGTGCCCTTCCGTCAATTCCTTTAAGTTTCAGCTTTGTAACCATACTCCCCCCTGAACCCAAAGACTTTGGTTACCCGGTTGGCTGCCCTGTTGCGGGGCCTGCATTGGTGAAGCAGGTGAGACGGTAATGAAACAGAGGCACAGGGCTTATTGGTTTTTAAAGACTCTTCCTCAACTCGTCACTCGAGTCTTTGTACAGTTCAGATGCACCTGTGACTCACGTAGACTTTTCATTGCTCTGTGCAGTTTTGGCTGCCTTTCTATATATAATCCACCAAGTCACCCGACCACGGTGGTAGCGAGGTGTGTACAAAGTGCAGGAGCATCTAAGAAGACGCATGTTTGTCGCGGATGCGAATTGCTGTATGTAGCGTGTAAAACAGTTTGCTATGGTCATGCGGTTGTGCGTCGTAACCGAAAACTTGTTTTTTAAAGACTGCTCACTTCATTGTGTTCTAACCTCAGTTGTAAAGGAATGTTTTAAGGATCCCATGGGATATCCCTCGCAAACTGTTTTACACGCCGCATATGGCGATCCACCTCCGCGAGAAACATGCCTCTATGAACAGTCAGCGTGGGTCGGAGCTGCATGTTGCCTCTATGACAGACAAATATAAATGCCGCCATTTTTTCTGTGTCGTCGCGTCCGAGTTGGTGGGCGTGGCTCTGCGAGTTGTCGTCGTATCCAATGGTCTTGGAGTTGGTGGCCGTGGCGCTTCCTGCGTCGCCATAGGTGTCTCACTTGTCGGGCTTAGTGAATCCACGCCCCTTCCGGCGTGCTTTCCGTGGTCGTCTTGCCTTAGTGAATTATATATATAGATTGAGGATTACTTGTGTTCTGTTCTTTGTATTGTATTATATTGACCCCCTTATTTTTGACACCCACTGCACACCCAGCCTACCTGGACAGGGGTCTCTCTTTCAACTGCCTTTCCCAAGGTTTCTTCCATTTTTTTCCCTACTAGGGTTTTTTTGGGGGAGTTTTTTTCTTGTCTTCTTCAAGATTCAAGGCTGGGGGGCTGTCAAGAGCCAGGGTCTGTTAAAGCCCACTGCCACAACTCCTTGTGTGATTTTGGGCTATTAAAAAATAAACTGCATTGTAAATTGTATTGTGTTTACTAACGTTACATCATAGAGCAGGAGTGTTCAACGCCAGGCCTGGAGGGCCGCAGTGGCTTCAGGCTTTCTTTGTAGCCATCTTCTTAATTAGGGTGGAGTGGTGGCTCTGAAGCTAAGGATCTGGGCTGGTATCATAAAGGTTGCCGGTTCGAGTCACTGCCAAAAGAGATCCTACTCTGCTGGGCCCTTGAGCAAGGCCCTTAACCTTCAATTGCTCCAGGGGCGCTGTACAATGGCTGACCCTGTGCTCTGACCTCAAGGGGTATGCGAAAAAGGGGATTAGTAAAATATAATAAAAAAAAAAAAATTGTGACTACTTTTTGCATTAATTTTAATTAACTTGACTCAGACCTCTTTGTTGTTTAACTTTTCCTTAACTAGCAGCCACTTAATAACAAGCTGTCACATGACCAGCTCACCACAGGATCTGAAAATAAAGAAAGGTGGACGGTCTCAGTAAGGTCAATCTGCTCAGGTCACCAGAACAACTTGACGTCATTCTTAGTAAAAACAGAACATCAATGATAAAGTAGCATTTTTACAGGAGACTCTCTTATGAAACAAGGATCGGTTTTGGCTGCACAGAGGCTGGACTGGCCAAATATTCCATTCCAGCTTTGCAAAGAAAACTAGAGGTGTGAGTATTCTTATACATGGGACAGGATCATTTGTAGTATCAGATCCTGAAGGGTGATACTGTATGTGATATCACAAGTAATTTATTTAACTGTAAAGTGATCTACGCACCCAAAGTGGGTGATAGGGACTTCATCCAAAAGGTATTTGCATCCATCCTCAAAGTGACTGGAGACTTTAATTGTGTTTTAAATCCAAACCTAGATAGGCCACCTGCCACAGGGGCGACAAACTTCTAACACTGCAAAGACAATTACACCGTGTGTAACCGATTACGGCTCATGAGACCCCTGGAGATTTCTAAACCCAAACTCAAGAGTATACTCTTTCTTCTCACCTGTGCATCACTGCTACTCAAGAATTGATTATTTCTTTATAGATAACAATTTCTTGCTTACGATTAAGTCTTGTAAGCACAATTCTATTATTATTATCTGACCAGGCCCCTTTGAGCGTGGAACTCACATCTCTATGCCCCCCATACTCATCTCGCAGAAGAGAACTGTGCAGAAAATCGATTTTGTAGAGGTCTCTACACAAATACTCTGGGAAAAGTTTTCTTAAGAGGACAGATTATTTTATATCTTTGCCACAAAAATAAATTGGAAAAACAGGACATTAACAGTTTTAGAAATGTCTGCTGTGGCAAGCCATGGAATTAAATAACAGTTAGAATTGATTTCTTATTTAGATACTGGTTGGAGATTGAAACCCCGACATAGCTGGTCATCTGTCAGCTCGTTTCACGTCTCATTTCTGTTTGGTTGTCAGTTAATGAAGAAAAGAATCCAATCAGAGGACTGAATCCTTAAAAACAGGGCTATTAAAAGGAAAGGAAAAGGAGTTTCTTAGCAGCGAAAACATGATCACCGATTAGGAAAAGGGTTAGAATGAAAACCTGCAGCAACCACGGCCCTAGAGGATCGGTGTTGGACACCCCTGTCGTACAGCGTGCTCCCCTTTCGTGTTTCAAACTTCCAGACTTTCTAATATTACAATGAGAATTCACATTTATTAATGTTAGACCAGGGAGTGAGATCAGAGCTCTGTGGGTTTTAGAGGGTAGCTGCTGATTGCCAGAGATATCACAGGCATGTGCTTTTCTCCCCACATGGGGAACAATTTCTAGTCACAGCTGAACACGATACAGTGTCAACGTCTATTGCTTTATAAAGTTTGTCCTCTCAATGTATGTGTGTGTCTGTATAATATGTTCCAGCATCACTTCAGAACAGAATTTATACTAATAAAAGGCAAAGCGCTCACTGACTGACTCACTTACTCACTGACTGACTGACTGACTCACTGACTGACTCACTCATCACTAATTCTCCAACTTCCCATGAAGTTAGAAGGCTGAAATTTGGCAGGCTCATTCCTTACAGATTACTTACAAAAGTTAAGCAGGTTTCATTTCGAAATTCTATGCGTAACGGTCATAACAGTCGACAACGTCCGCCATGTTGAACTTTCTTATTTATGGCCCCATCTTCACAAATTTGGTAGGCGGCTTCCCTGCGCTAACTGAAACCGATGTACGTACTTATTTCGGTGGTATGATGCCACTGTCAGCCGCCATATTGAACTCTCCAACGATCTTTGTTACTTATGGGCCCGTTTTCAAGAAATTTGGTACGTGGGTTCCCAAAGCTAACTGAATCCTACTTACGTACATATATACGTCCATAGCCTGCAGCTCGGTCACCGTGTGAGGCGGCGTTGGGTCCCCCATCCCAACGCCTCCCACCTTGTTGGCTGCCTGCCTATATAAGGCTGTCCGTCGCTCCGGTCTCTACATTATCTTCCTTGCTTCGCCACGGGATTCAGGTCTCCCTGCTGATAACTGCAGCCTTTTTATTTAATCCACGGCTTCTCTGCTGTTTTATTGTTCGTTTATTATGATTATAATTATTGTGTAGGTATTTTAGACTTACTTTACATTGATCAGGTACCCATTTCCTTTATCATTCCAACCGTACCCCCATTAACATGTCTATTGAGGTGATCACCATCGATCAAAGAACTGTCACTTACCGAGTGGTTTCCATGCCCGCAGATGGCACCTGCCTTTTCCATTCTCTGTGTTACATATTGCACGGCCATATCAGGCTCACTCTTGATATCCATTGTGTCTTATGTATTGAATGACTGGACAGGTTCAAGGTGTGGACTGATGACGGTACAGGAGATAATTAGACTACACAGGAGCACTAGAAGAGTGAAATGCTTAAGCCCTTCACCTATGGATCTGCATGTGAGTTGATGGCTGCTGCTGAATTTTGTCACTTTCAAGTGTACCGAAATGGCCAAATATTTTACACCTTTTGACAACCGCCAATGCCTCTTAAACATCTTAGATTGACAGGTGACGATTTCAGTAGTGGACACTTTGATGTTTTTTAAACTCTCAAGTTTAGTGAAGTTATCGATGAAACCGGTTGTGTGCTTACAACGCTTGACAGATGGCGAATGTCACTTCAACACAAGTCCTACAAATACTGTCGTCATTGAAACAATCCATGAAACTCAAACCGATTATGACAGCAGCAATCCAAGCTGTGAGATTTGAGACAAGATTACTGTTCACATGGCCAACTGTACGTTACATGCTCAAGAGTAAGCTCAGCGCACAGCTTGCTCATGTTACAACCGGAGGGCCGAACTCACAATGTGGTTTACAAGGAGATCCTTAAATAATAATTATTGGGATATTTTCCCTCAGTTTAAAAAGGTTTTCTTCTTAATAAAAATTTTAAGGCAGTACTTCGCCGCTGCGAAGGGCGGGTATTTTGCTAGTGTGGTATATAAATGAAGAAAACCTAAAACCTACATGGTGCATCATTCCATCTTGTAATCTAGTCAATATGTGTATGAATGTATGTTCCAGCATCAATTCCGAACAGCTGGAGCAATTTTTATGAAACTTGCTACACACGTTTCTCATTGGTCGACTTAATATACTGTACGGTAAAATCAACTCTAACCTACCCCCTTCTAGGTAGGGTGTGGGGTGATTTTGGGGTCATGTATACATGTTATCATCCAGTTGACATTCGGAATGACCACCAGAGGGCGAACTGGAGGTAACTGCCAACATCTGTATATATAATTGACTAAGTCGCCCGACCATAGGATACACACGACAGAGACCATGGGATACGCACGACAGAGCCACGCCCGCCAACACACAGAGCCCCACCCACCAACTCTAAGACCATGTGATACGCACAACAGAGCCACACTTGCCAACTCACAGAGCCCCACCCACCATACACTGTGTGCACAATTATTAGGCAAGTGAGTATTTTGACCATATCATCATTTTTAATGCGTATATTCCAACTCCAAGCTGTATTAACTTGAATGCTTATTGGATTTAAGCACGTCAGGTGATGTGTATTTGTGTAATGAGGGAGGGTGTGGCCTAAGGAGATCAACACCCTATATCAAGGTGTGCAGAATTATTAGGCAGCTAGTTTTCCTCAGGCAAAATGGGCCAAAAAAGAGATTTAACTGACTCTGAAAAGTCAAAAATTGTAAAAAGTCTTTCAGAGGGATGCAGCACTTTTGGAATTGCTAAGATATTGGTGTGTGATCACAGAACCATCAAACATTTTGTTGCAAATAGTCAACAGGGTCGCAAGAAACGTGTTGAGAACAAAAGACGCAAATTAGCTGCCAAAGATTTGAGAAGAATCAAACGTGAAGCTACCAGGAACCCATTATCCTCCAGTACTTTCATATTCCAGAGCTGCAACCTACCTGGAGTGCCCAGAAGTACAAGGTGTTCAGTGCTCAAAGACATGGCCAAGGTAAGGAGGGCTGAAACCCAACCACCACTGAACAAGAAATATAAGTTGAAACGTCAAACCTGGGCCAAGAAATATCTGAAGACAGATTTTTTTCAAAGGTTTTATGGACCGATGAGATGAGAGTGACTCTTGATGGACCAGATGGATGGACCTGTGGATCAGTAATGGGCACAGAGCTCCACTCCAACGTGGAGGTGGGGTACTGGTATGAGCTGGTATTTTTAAAGATGAGCTAGTTGGACCTTTTGCATTGAAGATGAACTCAAAATCAACTCCCAAACCTACTGCCAGTTTTTGAAGACACTTTCTTCAAACAGTGATACAGGAAAAAGACCATGATTTTTATGCAGGCCAATGCTCCATCACTTGCATCGAAGTTCTCCACTGCGTGGCCAGCCAGTAAAGGCCTTAAAGATGAAGGAATAATGACATGGCCCCCTTCCTCATCTGACCTAAACCCTATCGAGAACTTGTGGGCACTTCTTAAACGCTAGATTTACGGGGGAGATAAACAATACACCTCTCTGAAGAGTGTCTGGGAGGCTGTAGTCACTGCTCCACAAAAAGCTGATCGTCAACAGATCAAGAAACTGACAGGCTCCATGAATGGAAAGGCTTATGACTGTTATTGGAAAGAAGGGTGGCTATATTGGTCATTGATTGATTGATTTATTTTTTTTGAAATGTCAGAGATGTTTATTTGTAAATTTTGAGGTGTTTGTTTATTATTCTCACCATAACAGATGAAAATAAACAAGTGAGATGGGAAAATTTTCATTTTTCCTTTAGTTGCATAATAAATCTGCACACTAATAGTTGCCTAATAATTGTGCGCACATATGTATTCCCCTGATGATGTTCACACTCACATTTCTGTTGTGAAACATTCAGGTTTCAGGTTTATTAACATTTTGGATTGACTGATAGCACTGTGTTTGTTCCATATTAAAATTAATCCTCAAAAATACAACTTGCCTAATAATTCTGCACTCCCTGTATAAAATTCAATGTTTGTCTGTTTGTATGTCTGTCCGCCTTTCATGAGAGAACTACTTAACGGATTTCGATCAGGTTTTTCTCTAGAATTTGCTTGAACATTCCGGATGATTTTGCGACTTCTCTCATTGCGCTATCATAGTTTTCTTGCGGTAACGATTTATTTGCGCAAATCCGAGAGACACGCAGTGGGCTGAGATACAGGAGTATGGTCCCTCCTCACTCACGCGCCAGCCTCGGAGCGTACCTTACATCCGCTTATCTAGCGAACAAGAGAACTACTTAACGGATTTAGATCGGGTTTTTCTTTGGAATTTGCGGTTGATTTTGCGACTTCTCTCATTGCGCTATGTATCAAAGTTCTCTTGTGGTACCAAATTATTTGCTCGATTTCGAGAGACACGCATTGGGCCGAGGGTCCCTCCTCACTCACACGCCCTACCTCTGCTTAGCTAGCAAACGAGAGAACTACTTAACAGATTTAGATTGGGTTTTTCTCTAGAATTTGCTTGAACATTACGGTTGATCTCGCGACTTCTCTCATCACGCTAAGCATCATAGTTTTCTTTCGGTAACAATTTATTTGCGCAAATCCAGAGACACGCAGCGGGCCGAGGGACGGGGGGCCTGCCCTCCTCACTCACACACGAGCCTCAGAGCGTACCTTACATCCGCTTATCTAATGAACAAGAGAACTACTTAACAGATTTAGATCGGGTTTTTATCTAGAATTTGCTTGAACATTCCGGTTGATTTTGCGGCTTCTCTCATTGCGCTATGTATCATAGTTCTCTTGCGGTACCAAATTATTTGCTCGAATCTGAGAGACATGCATTGGGCTGAGGGTCCCTCCTCACTCATGCGCCAACCTCGGGGCATTCCGTACCTCTGCTTAGCTAGCGAACGGGAGAACTACTTAACAGATTTAGATCGGGTTTTCCTCTAGAATTTGCTTGAACATTCCGGATGATTTTGCGACTTCTCTCATTGCGCTATCATAGTTTTCTTGCAGTAACGATTTATTTGCGCAAATCCGAGAGACACGCAGCGGGCCGAGATACAGGAGTATGGTCCCTCCTCACTCACGCGCCAGCCTCGGAGCGTACCTTACATCCGCTTATCTAGTGAACAAGAGAACTACTTAACGGATTTAGATCGGGTTTTTCTCTGGAATTTGCGGTTGATTTTGCGACTTCTCTCATTGCGCTATGTATCAAAGTTCTCTTGCGGTGCCAAATTATTTGCTCGATTCCGAGAGACACGCATTGGGCCAAGGGTCCCTCCTCACTCACACGCCCTACCTCTGCTTAGCTAGCAAACGAGAGAACTACTTAACAGATTTAGATTGGGTTTTTCTCTAGAATTTGCTTGAACATTACGGTTGATCTCGCGACTTCTCTCATCACGCTAAGTATCATAGTTTTCTTTCGGTAACAATTTATTTGCGCAAATCCAGAGACACGCAGCGGGCCGAGGGATGGGGGGCCTGCCCTCCTCACTCACACACGAGCCTCAGAGCGTACCTTACATCCGCTAATCTAATGAACAAGAGAACTACTTAACGGATTTAGATCGGGTTTTTCTCTAGAATTTGCTTGAACATTCCAGTTGATTTTGCGGCTTCTCTCATTGCGCTATGTATCAAAGTTCTCTTGCGGTACCAAATTATTTGCTCGAATCTGAGAGACACGCATTGGGCTGAGGGTCCCTCCTCACTCACGCGCCAACCTCGGGGCATTCCGTACCTCTGCTTAGCTAGTGAATGAGAGAACTACTTAACAGATTTAGATCGGGTTTTTCTCTAGAATTTACTTGAACATTCCGGTTGATTTCGCGACTTTTCTCATCATGCTAAGTATCATAGTTCGCTTGTGGTAACGATTTATTTGCGTGAATCCTAGAGACACGCAGTGGACTGAGGGACGGGGGGCCGGGTCCTCCTCACTTACACGCCAGCCTCAAAACATACCTTACATCCGCTTATCTAACGAATGAGAGGACTACTTAACAGATTTAGATCGGGTTTTTCTCTAGAACTTGCAGTTGATTTTGCAACTTCTCTCATCGCTCTAAGAATCAGAGTTCACTTGCAGGAGCGATATATTCGCACTAGTCCGAGACAGAGGCTGTGGGCCGAGAGGAGGTGGAAACATGACCTCAGGAGTGGGGAATCATTCTACTTCTGTGTTTTAGAGCGTAACTTGCCTCTGGTTAGCTAGCAATACCTTTTTGCTTACTGATTTTTAAAGTTTCACTAGTACATGGGCGGCGCCACGGGGAATGGCTAGTAAATGATAAGGAAGGAATGGTCAATGCAACAAGTTAGGGTGATAAAGGATAAAGATGGACATGTACCCACAAGCGTATGTGTTGAGCAGATGGAAAGAGGACTTTGAGAGGTTGATGAATGAAGAGAACGAGAGAGAGAAGAGGTTGAATGATATGGAGATAGTGAACCATGAAGTGCAACAGATTAGCAAGGAGGAAGTAAAGACAGTGATGAAGAGGATGAAGAATGGAAAGGCCGTTTGTCCAGATGACATACCTGTGGAAGCATGGAGGTGTTTAGGAGAGATGGCAGTGGAGTTTTTAAACCAGATTGTTTAATGGAATCTTGGAAAGTGAGAGGATGCCTGAGGAGTGAAGAAGAAGTGTACTGGTGCCGATATTTAAGAATTTGAGGGATGTGCAGGACTGCAGTAACTACAGGGGATAAAACTGATGAGCTACAGCATGAAGTTATGGGAAAGAGAAGTGGAAGATCAGGTAAGAAGTGAGGTGATGATTAGTGAGGAGCAGGATGGTTTCATGCCAAGAAAGAGCACCACAGTTGTGATGTTTGCTCTGATGATGTTGATGGAGAAGTTTAGAGAAGGCCAGAAGGAGTAGCATTGCGTCTTTGTGGACCTGGAGAAAGCATCTGACAGGGTGAAGAGAGAGGAGTTGTGGTATTGAATGTGGAAGTCGGGAGTGGCTGAGAAGTACGTAAGAGTTGTATAGGATATGTATGAGGGAAGTATGACCATGGTGAGGTCTGTGGTAGGAGTGACGGAGGTGGGATGACATCAGGGATCGGCTCTAAGCCCTTTCTTATGGACAGGTTGACAGACGAGATTAGATAGGAGTCCCCGTGAACTGTGATGTTTGCTGATGACATTGTGATCTGTAGCCATAGTAGGGAGCAGGTTGAGGAGACCCTGGAGAGGTGGAGATATGAGAGGAGAGGAGAGGAATGAAGGTCAGTAGGATGGGCACAACAGAATACGCGTGTGAATAAGAGGAAGGTCAGTGGAATGGTGAGGATGAAGGGAGTAGAGTTAGTGAAGGTGGAGGAGTTTAAATACTTGGGATCAACAGTACTTAGTAATGGGGAGTGTGGAAGAGAAGTGAAAAAGAGAGTGCAGGCAGGGTGGAGTGGGTGGAGAAGAGTGACAGGAGTGATTTGTGACAGATGGGCATCAGCAAGAGTGAAAGTGAAGGTCTACAGGACGGTAGTGAGACCAGCTATGTTATATGGACTGGAGACGGTGGCACAGGAGACAGAGCTGGAGGTGGCAGAGTTAAAGATGCTAAGATTGGCATTGGGTGTGACGAGGATGGATAGGATTAGAAATGAGGACATTAGAGGGTGAGCTCAGGTTGGGAGACAAAGTCAGAGTGGTGAGATTGTGTTGGTTTGGACATGTGCAGAGGAGAGATGAGGGGTATATTGGGAGAAGGGTGCTAAATATAGAGCTGCTAGGGAAGAGGAAAAGAGGAAGGCCTAACAGAAGGTTTATGGATGTGGTGAGGGAGGACATGCATGGGGTGATGGGTGTGACAGAGCAAGATGATGAGGACAGGAAGATATGGGAGAAGATGTTCCACTGTGACAACCCCTAATGGGAGGAGCCGAAAGAAGAAGAAGAAGATGCAAGATATAGTTTTAATATTTTTGTATGAGCCACAAAACTCCAATTTATCATAAGCCAAAGGTCAGACTTACCAGAGAGTTGAAGAACGGGCCCCTCACTTAGAGAAGGGAATGTGAACTCTTTGGTTGTACATCATTGGATTGGGATAGAATAGCCTTTATCAAGCAGATGAGATGGACAGAGTTTTTTTGACACCCCTTTAACTAAAAATTATTGGTGGAATAAATTAGAGGCAGGACAAGAGTTATGGAATGCTAGAAGTCAGATGAGGAATATCAGTAATAGCTGAAATGTGGGGTGGGATGTTTGAGGGGGCAGGGATATTTTCTTACCTGGCCAGGATGCCTTCATAAGGGAAGGACTGGGGAAAGACTACAGGAGAAAACAGGCACAGAGCATTATCTCCCCTGCAGTGCTAGATGGCAGACTCAAGGGTTGTGACGATGAATTGGGTTTGCAAAGAGCATCATGGGAGTTGGAGTTCGATACAGCCCTGTTGGGTTCCATGGGTGCTGCCAGGGACAGCCTCACCCAGAAGTTCTTCTGGACTATACTAGCAGGAAAACTGGAAATACTCTCGAGTGTAGAATGAAAGAAGCCCACAGGCACTGCTGTGTGAGCCATAGTTGGGAGGGTGCAGATAAAGTTTTCTGGAGGAGTAGGATTAGTGGGGGTGGAAGAAGAGAGAGAAAGAGACAAGGAAAAGAGAAAGGCATTGAAGAGTGTTTTCTATATTGTACTGTGCCTTGGAACTGTGCTTTGGTGATGGGAAATGCTTTGGGAAGAGTCTCCCACTGAAAAATAAAAGCCACTTATGTTGCTGAACTTGTGTCTGCATCTGTCTTTGTCAGATTTGAAGAACTGATGCGCCCTCTGCAGGCCACAATGCAGACAATAAAAAGTTTAATACCAGAGACACTCAAGCTTAACTGTATTTACATAGCATTTCAAAGCTGGGAGACTTTCAGGGTTAATGCCAAAGAAGGGTTACACATTGAGCAAGTGATAGTGAACTGACCAGAAAACCTTTAATGTCTGAATTTACTTTAGTGAGTAGAAGGAAACACTGCCTTGTGTTATTCATTGTGCCATATGCCATCATATGACACTTCACAAAGCAAACTTATAAACTTTATTTTACAGAGCGCCTGTCATTAGTGATTTCTAGTCCAAAGTGTTTCACAGGGAAAAGCTCATTATTAAGGCACTATATAATAGATAGATAGATAGATAGATAGATAGATAGATAGATAGATAGATAGATAGATAGATAGATAGATAGATAGATAGATAGATAGAACTTTAGTTGGAAAGGGGAAATTTAGCTTTTAACAGAAGCTTAAAGAAATAAATTCGTAAATTGGAAAATAAATAAATAAATAAGCATACACTGTGCTCTGAACACACACCAGAATGGCTATAGCGCAAGAAAATTGAAAAGAAAGAAATTTTCTAACTTGGCAGTCGCATTCACCTAATTATCCCTAATTACCAACCCTCACTTCTTTCCGGCGGGCTTCATTACAATACTCGGACTGCCCCCACGACCCCCGTGTATTTATGTGTCTGTTTTTTCACAGTTCCCCGATTAGAACTGCGTACATTAAAACGTTTTGTCTGGAATGGCCTCGACGTCCACCCTGACTGGCTTTTTGCCTTTTTGTCTCCACACAAAAGTCGCCGCTCTGCGTGCAGCTCTTTTCTTCTGTGACTCATTTTCACGCTCGCGGTCTCCGTTTCTTTTGTCCCCAAGGCTGAAGCTCAGCGCTCCTCACCACTAACTTACTTTTCTGTTTAAGTATTCCAAACAGCACTCGGTGAGCCCATTGAAATTCCGCACCCGCCGCAGAACTGATTGTGCATTCTGCGGCAGCAAGGACCTTCCTTTCACTCCTCCAGCACAAAACGGTTTTCATTATCCTCAAGTGAAAGTGTGCAGCTGGAGAAACGGAGGCCCACGTGTGCTGTGCCCACCTCTCCCCCGCCCTATAAAAAAAAAATATATATAGTCGAGGGTCGTAAGTGCTGAGCAAGCCCCACAGCAGACACGCCGCGAAGCCCCGGAATGCGGTCGCTTATTTTATTACACGCAGACACCGGCCCGCTCCAGCGGGCTCGACTTGCTGCACAAACCCCTTTCTATATTCGAAGTAGTCTTGAAAGACAAGAGTAATAATTATCGTTCCCGTTGCCATTCAGCCGGTCATCCCATCAACGGGGAGCAAAATTAAGACTGAATTAAACAAGCGCAACCCATCAGAATACACAGACAGACAGATCCCGACATAATTAATTGCACGCAAGGTCCATGCAAGCTGTTTTGCTGCCCTGGGCACAAGTGAAAATGTCAGGTACAAACTACGGAGTGTTAAAAGCAATTTCTTTACACATAATTACATAAAATGGTGGAATGTGGTAAACCACTTTGATGTTTCGTGTATTTGAATGAATGGGGGTCGGTCTGTTCCTATGGGTGACTGCGGCATTCGGACACTCCTTCATTTCATGGAACGGTAAACTCCCTAATGTGTAAATATAGTGTCTTTCACATCTATCTATCTATCTATCTATCTATCTATCATATAGTGCCTTTCACATCTATCTATCTATCTATCTATCTATCTATCTATCTATCTATCTATCTATCTATCTATCTATCTATCTATCTATTATATAGTGCCTTTCACATCTATCTATCTATCTATTATATAGTGCCTTTCACATCTATCTATCTATTTATTATATAGTGCCTTTCACATCTATCTATCTATCTATCTATCTATCTATCTATCTATCTATCTATCTATCTATCTATCTATCTATCTATTTTATGTATTAGTGATATATACTGTGACCAGGAGGGGGCGATGTAGCACTCCAAACATCAGGTACAACCATGCTGACACAAGTCCTGATACAGTAAAAGGTTTGGTTATTTTTTTAATTTTTATTTTTACCTTAATACCTCACTATTTTTTTTTTTTTTTTTTAATCACCACTACAATGCAGTTCTTCTCCTTCTCTTTTCCTCTCACCTCACACTCCTCTACGTGAGCTTCTTCCACCCAAGTCCAACTCACCCATGATGAGGTGAAGTGGCTTTCATTCTGGACCTGGGTGTGCTTCTGATGCCAAAGTACTGAGTGGCAGCAACACTCCCCGGGTCACGCAGAAGCCCCATGAAACAAGGAGTTTTTCTACCTGCATCGCCCCCTGGTGGAACTCCAGGACCCTGACAGGGTTGTTTCTCTGGACTACAAATCCCATGGATCTCTGTGGATGTCTATACTGGGTCTATGCCAAAGCAGCACTGCCATCAGTTGTACTGGTGGAGTAATGCTTCTGGATAGACAAATCTCCACCTGTCCATCCACTACGGGCTTCCAGCCAGGAAAGGTACCATCCACCATCCTGGCTGCGATATATACAGTATATATATATGACTTCTGTATTCCAGTTTCATAATTTGTAGGTTTATGGAGCACCTTTCACAGTGGGCATCATTTAAAGATGAAAGGACCCACTCCATTCTGTAAACTGAGCTAAGGAGATTGAATGTGACCATTTTTAATTTTATATAGTGCCTTTCCATGTCAATTCCTCTTAAAGGCAGTTTACAGTGACAGCACAATCATTTAATGCCATTACGTAACACCACACTTGATATTCTTTACATTGCCTTTTTCTAGTCAATGCCTTTTAGAAATGAATGCATAAATGATTCACTGTGTGTTGTAAATAAAATGATGGAGATTGAAACTGATCATTTTTAAATTGAGTATAGCATCTTTCATAGTCAGGCAGGCGGCCCGGTTCACTCTGGTTGTGACCAGTTTTAATTGCATGTAAGATCTTACAGCGCTAAAACCATTTAAAGGTGAAGCGGCTCCCTCAGATCACACTCAGAATTTTTTTTTTCGCTGGACTAAATTGGACTCCTTTTTGATTTTAATATAGTGCCTTTCAGAGTTGGGTCCATTTAAATAGGACCCTATAGATAATATTCAGTTATTTTCTTATTTCTACAATACCCATTTTAGTGGATGACATGACACTAATCAGACCTACTCTCGGTGAGTGGCCGGGTTTTTATTTGTGCGTTTTAATTTTACACACTACGGTATTTCTCATAGGCTCCAATGAAGCTGTGCTTATTGTTTCATGGATGGGCTCTATCTCCTCATGATCCCGAACTGGATAATTAGGTTAAAAGATGGATGGCTGGATGAGTTTTTGACAGGATGCACAATGTAAAGGTTTCCTGGAGTTCAAATGACGCGCACAGATGGAAGTGATGACCCTCGTGTGATATCGAGTTCAGCCACTAGGGGGCCGCAGCGCTAGCTCGCCGCTTCCATCGCCGCTCTTTTGTCTGCGCTTAATAACTCGCAACGGAACGTTAAAAATGCAGACTACTAAATAAATAAATAAATAAATAAGCCATGGGATGTTGTGCTGACAGGAATAAAGCAGCACATGACTCCGATGTCGCTGCATGCATTATACGGGCGCCGCATTATTGCGGCCGATCTGTTCAGTGCGTGCCGAGAAGTGGGAGTCCTTATTTTTAGAAGCCTAAATGCCTTAATAATATATTTGAATATGAATGATTGTAGTTTCTTTCACACTCCAGCGCCTCTCATTTCAGCAATGCGCTCTTTAGCTGCCTCTGAATCATCACGTATGGAGCGTGCCTTGCGATTTAGGGGTGAAATATTATCGTAGCCGGGAATGTTTAGTATTTATTAGGAAAAATCGGGCACGTTTTCAGAAATGGAACCAAGAAAAATGATGCGTGTTTCTGTTCAGATTGATGAAGGGAATGCTGAAAAGAAAACAAACCCTGATGTTGCCAAAGATGTTATCTAGTGAATGAAACGACTGGGGCAGGGGGTCTTAAACTCTAAAAAAAATAACAGTTTCAACACTCAACTCGGACCGGAATGTTAGGAAAACCGCTACAATTACTTTTACAAACCGGACAGACGGAACGGCCCTCTGCTTATCAGAATCGTAGGACATTCCCTTGAGCGTGGGAAAGGCGCTATATAAATAAAATGTCCTATTTTTATTATTGTTAATATAATACCGAAAAGGAAACGGAACGAAAAGTAAAACTAAGAACTCCTACCCTAAGAAAATAAAGAAAAACCACCAGTAGCGTAACGTAGGAAATGAAGTAGGACATAGTAGAACATTCCCTTGAGCATGAGAAAGGCGCTATATAAATAAAATGTATTATTATTATTATTATTATTATTATTATTATTATTATTATTATTATTGAGATAATACCGAACAGGAAACACAAAGAATCTAAGAACTCACACCCAAAGAAAATAAAGTAAGACCACCAGTAGCATAACATAGGACATGATGTAGGAAACGAGTAGGGCATTCTGTTGAACATGAGAAAGGCGCTATATAAATAAAATGTATTATTATTATTAAGATAATACTGAAAAAGAAACAGAACGAAAAATAAAACAAAGAACTCACAAGCGAAGAAATTAAAGAAAGACCATCAGCAGCGTGACATAGGATATGAGTAGGACATTCCCTTGAGCATGAGAAAGGTGCTATATATAAAAAATGTACTATTCTTCTTCTTCTTCTTCTTCTTCTTATTATTATTATTATTATTATTATTATTATTATTATTACAGTATTATTAAGAAAAAGAAGATAATACCGATAATGAAACAGAATGAAAAGTAAAACTAAGAACTCACACCTGAAAAAAAATAAAGACCACCAGTAGCATAAAATGGGATATGACATAGGACATACTAGGACATTCCCTTGAGCATGAGAAAGGTATATAAATGAAATGTATTATTATTATTATTATTATTATTATTATTATTATTATTATTATTATTATTATTATTATTCCAAAAATGGAAACAGAAAACTAAAACTAAAACTCACACCCGAAGAAATTTAAAAAAGACCACCAGTAGCGTAACATAAGATACGAGTAAGACAAGAGTAGGTCATTCCATTGAAAATGAGAAAGGCACTATATAAATAAAATGTATTATAATTATTAAGATAATACTGAAAAAGAAACAGAATGAAAAGTAAAACTTAAAACTCACACCTGAAGAAATTAAAGAAAGACCACCAGTAGCATAACACAGGATATGAGTAGGACATTCCCTTGAGCATGAGAAAGGTATATAAATGAAATGTATTATTATTATTATTATTATTATTATTATTATTATTATTATTATTATTATTATTATTATACCAAAATGGAAACAGAATGAAAATAAAACTAAAAACTCACACCTGAAGAAAGTAAAGGAAGACCACCAGTAGCATAGCGTGGACCTCTGTGAAGCTGGACACTGTGCACCCTGCACATTCTATGATGGCACACAACTGGGTTTTGAGCTTCTTTAATGGTGGGATTGGCGCAGAGGTGGATCTGCTATGAAACTAATGAAGGTGAAGCTTCAAGTTCCCTAATCCCGGAGGGGCCCCAGAAGCAACTGTAGTCCTCTCTGTTTAAAAATTTGTGAGTCTACCCAATGAAAATTGGGGGTTCAAAAATATTAATAACAGTGCAATTCAGTACAAAAAACACTTTAAATGAAAAAGTTCTGTTAAATGGAGATCTGTTGTAGATAGCAGTTCAAGCTCCAGAGCCCCAAACATGGAGGTCCACCACTGGGTGCAAGGAACTTTACTGGGCTGTGAGAAGGCGAGGGTCTGCTATGAAACTAACAAAGCTTAAGATTTCAGGTCCCTTAATCCTGAAGGGTCACCAGAAGTGACATTAGTCCACACTGATTAAAAATGTTGGGTGTCTACTGCATGAGACAATATTTAAAAAATAAATAAATAAATAAATAAATAAATAAATAAATAATAATAATAATAATAATAATAATAATAATAATAATAATAATAATAATAATAATAATATAATTGATAGTTCAATTGGCCCCAAACATGGAGGTCTTGCCCTGGTTCTGAGGGTCTTTAAGGGCACTTTAATGGCTTGTGAGGCCACGCTCCATCACTTAACCCAGGACCAGATTCATTCTGTGACAGATTCTTTGCAAATATAATTTTTTGTAAGGATATGTGGAAAAAAAATCAGACATTTCTAATGACTAACCAGGCACAGGGACACAAAAGACCATGAAAATCTGAATTTAGCCTGTGTTACTGAGTGCAGCGAGAGTCCTTCTGAAATCAGGAGCTCCCTGATATTTCACAAGTCTGTCATTGTCAGTTCTGTTTTGGTGCCTGTTAGAGATTTAATAAATTAAAGGTGACTTCTCGGCTTCATTTGGAAACTTTACTTCCTATATGGCAGAACTACATTACCACCTTAATTATTAAGATTGTGAGATCTGGGAGACTAGCATTTGTAGTAATGAATTCATTATGGCAACTATTCCTTATGCACTATCTGTTGGAATGACAATTGCAATGCATTATTTTTACTTTATGCATTACAAAATACATTCCAACAGCTGGTGCACTGCAAACATTAATGTGGAGGTGTATGTTGACTACTTAGATTTCAGCCCATCTTAGATGGGCAGCACAACTAGACTAGCCTAAAACAAACAGACAGACACACAGATGCAATAATGATTTAAACAAACTATAAGTGGGAACTGCAGCAGAATCTATTCTTGAAACTGCTCATAAACTAGAAACCAAATCATCTGGGGTCTCTTGCATAACGCCGTGCGTAGAATTTGCACCATAACATGACGTAAGTACAAAAGCCGAAATGTGCTTATGCACAGAAAAATCCAGATGCAGGAACCTGTGCGTTTGCCAACTTCCGCGTTCTTCCACTACATAAATCCCGGTCAGTGTGAAAAGTAACGCTTGTGTGCGCACCTGCTGCTCCGCCCCAACTCCTCCCAGAATTACACCTCTTTGAATATGCAAATCAATATAAATAGCCCTTAAGCTCAACATTCTGTGAAAAGACAATGACAAAAGCAAGATGGAAAATGGAAGAATTTTAGCAAATACCAAGTGGAGGCAAAGAAAAACGTACTATTTGTTGGTTTAAACAGTGATATAAACATCAAAAGGAAGTTGATCGGGTGACATAGCGTGTTGGAGAAACTCGAAAGCTCAAGTTCACAAAGTCACACAGTGCCCGAAGTAAAAAAGAAGTTGTCAGATATCAAAGTCGCCGTGAGAAGGCAAGTCGTAGCCCACCATCTGAGTGTCACATGAAAGCTTATTTGGGTACAGAGAAAAAAAATAGGGACGCAGTGGGAAAAAAGCAGGAAATGTCAACTTTAATCTCAAAATTTCCACTTTAATCACGTAGTTCAGCGTTTCTCAACCTTTAAGTATTTGCGACCCGAGTTTTCGTAACATAATGGCAGGACAAAGAATCTATTACATCCGTGATATTACAGCTTTCTGAATAACTAAAATACTGAGCTGTATACGTGATATGAGTTCTCCTGCAAGTGCATTTTGTACGTCTGTATGCATTTTCTAGTGTATCTCACACTGTTGGATTAAAGCATGAATGCTGTCAAAACAATGCAATTCCAAATCCACAGATATGACTTATTCATTTGTCATTTTGTCACATGTCACTGTGTCACTTTATTCACATGTCCAGTTGTTTTTAAGTTAGTCAGATGACTGGCACTGCATGGAGTCATCAAGAGAGGCAGGTGACGGTGGAGTGGAGCCACTGAGGTTCATTCTCATTTAAATGTTCGTCTGTCAGTCGCGTTCTGAACTTTGATTTCATGACATTCATGTCAGACTCACAGAGGTATGGAGACCCAAACAAAGCAGACATTTCCAGAGCTGCTTGGTGAAGATTCTTCTAGTTATCTGGCTCTACTAAGCTCCAGAAATGCTGAGAATGCTGTTGAGACTTTAACTGCACATTATTTGGAAGGTTTACTAATATATAATATATAAAATTCAATGTCTGTTTGTCTGTCTGTCTGTCCGCTTTTCACAAGAGAACTACTTAACGGAATTAAATCTTTTTTTTTTCTATAATTTCTCTAAGTTGATTTTGCGACTTCTCTCATTTCGCTATGTTTCAGAGTTCACTTTGTATGTATCCGAGAAACACGCAGTGGGCGGGGATCTCCTCACTCACTCGCCAGCTTCGGGACGTGTGTGCCTTAACTCCACTTAGCTAGCGAACGAGAGAACAACTGAATTCAACTTTGTTTGATATTTAAAATAAAGTGTTACTTAGGTCTTGATGAGTTTGAGTCCGGATATTGCTGAAGCTGCTCCTCTGTCTGGAGATGATCCTGTTCAGTGGATGCAGTAGATTCTCCATGATTGACAGGAGTCTGCTCAGCGCCCATCGCTCTACCACGGATGTCAAATTGTCCAGCTCCGTGCCTACAATAGAGCCTGCCTTCCTCATCAGTGTGTCCAGGCGTGAGGTCCTCGTCTTCTTTGTGCTGCCTCCCCAGCACACCACCGCGTAGAAGAGGGCACTCATCACAACCGTCTGGTAGAACATCTGTAACATCTTATTGCAGAGGTTGAAGGACGCCAGCCTTCTAATGAAGTATAGTCGGCTCTGTCTTCTCTTACACAGATCATCAGTGTTGGCAGTCCAGTCCAGTTTATCATCCAGCTGCACTCCCAGGTATTTATAGGTCTGCACCCTCTGCACAGTCACCTCTGATGATCACGGGGTCCATGAGGGGCCTGGGCCTCCTAAAATCCACCACCAGCTCCTTGGTTTTGCTGGTGTTCAGGTGTAGGTGGTTTGAGTCGCACCATTTAACAAAGTCCTTGATTAGGTTCCTATACTCCTCCTCCTGCCCACTCCTGATGCAGCCCACCATAGCATTTTGGATTCCTGGTGAGTTTCTCTTGCAGTGCCTGAAGTCAGTCACCAGTATGCAGTACCAGAACTTCTACATTTCACCTTTTTGGAGTCCCTTTTTTTGTGTCCTAGTTTACGTATGCACAAGTGGACATTAACACAGCAGCACCAAACGGCTCCAAATTCTTAGATCTAACATCCCTCAGCAAAGGCAGCCCCTTCTACTTCTTCACCTCATCTACTCTTTAAAGCTTGCCGACACGAGAGGGGACTCAGACTACAATTGCACTGCTGAAGAAACCTCCATGCATTTTTGAACCGAGGTCCTGATGAATGGCGCTCTCCAAAATGTAACATACATGCGGTGAACCGACTCAGATTCACTTTGTCTTTACTTCCACTAGAAGATGAGAAAACTTTAGAAGCATAAGAATGTGTAATCCCGACAAAAAATCGAGGAGGTAAAATTAAGGAGCACAATAAGAGCGAAAATGAATGTTTTGCCCACTCAAACTCAAATCGCCCCACCATCTCATGTGTTCTATTTTTTTCTTTCTATTGAAACCTAGAGAGACAAAGTATGTCGAAAAAGTATTAACCAGACTTGAACCCAGCAATTAGACTTCCTGAGAGACCCCAGAGCACACTGCCGAGACAATGAGCAGAGATGAAAGGAGAGTGCAGTCAGTGGAACAAAAGCCAAAAATAGTAAGGAGGCACGGAGCCACGTGGAATGGCGTATGTGTCTGCCTGTGTGTGGTACTTAGAGAAAAATCAAATCACTTCCGGATGTGTTGTCTCAGCCTCATCACCCTAACAGAGGAACGTTTGGAGGTGAGCAAAGATAACAGAACAGAGACTGCGGTGCAATGGATGTTCCTGCAGCACCTATTCTAAACATTATCAATAGTTCATTATTGAAGTGGTTCTCAACCTGTGGGAGGGGCCCCCCTAGGGGGGCGCAAAGTAACAAAAAGGGGGGCACGAAGATCAAAATCAAAAATATGAAAAAAACATCTGCTGAAACCAAAACAAATTAACTTAAACTACATTCTGATACTAGAACAATAAATATAGAGTTACATAAAGGTCGATAAAAGTTAAGTAGGTATAATAAAATATGCATCTACATTTCAAAAAAATGTTGGGGGGGGGGCGCGATTAAAACTGTCATGAAAACTTGGGTCGCAAATATCTAAAAGGTTGAGAAACGCTGCATTATTGCATGGCACGGTACCTGATGCCTTAAAAGTGTCAGTCATCAGACGATTACTTAAAAAGTCAGACCCAGACCTGCACATACTTGATAACTATAGACGCATTTCAAATTTACCCTTTCTCTCTAACATAATGGAAAACGTAGTCGCCAATCAGCTTCAGTCACACCTTTCGCATTACAATTTATTTGAGAAATTCCCGTCGGGTTTCCGCACTGGTCATAGTACAGAAACGGCACTATTGTAGGTTCTGATATCCTCTGATGAAGGAAACTCCACTGTAGTTATGTTTTTAGACTGAAGTGCAGCGTTTGACACCATTGACCATTCGATTTTACTGCACAGGCTAGAAAATGATGTTGGACTTACAGGCCCCGTGCTCGCTTGGTTTAGTTCTTATTGATCAAGTCGACTCCAATACGTACAGAAATGTGCTGACAGGACTCCATCATTGTACACAGAAGTTCAATATGGTGTCCTGCAGGGCTCAGTACTCGGACTTTTACTGTTTTCACTTTACAGGCTTCCACTGGGATCTCTCATTAGGAAACATCACGTTCATTTTCACTCGTATGCTGATGACACCCAGTTATACTTTTCTTTAAGATCAAATGAAGTTTCTCCGATGTTGTCTTTAATTAGTTGTGTTAGTGAATTAAAGGAGTTGATGGATGAGAACGACGTGTCTTTAAACACAACGATAAAACAGAGATGTTAATTGTTGGAGGGAATGACGCTGATCACAACGATATTCTGTCATCGTTTAACTCAGTTGGAATCGCCATTAATGTTACTGAATCAGCCCGCAATCTTGGAGTTATCTTTGACTCCAGCATGTCTTTTAAAGTTGTCCAAATAATGCTTCTTCCATCTTAAAAACGTTGGGAAATTAAGGTGCTTTCTAAATAAACAGGATTCTGAGAAATTAATTCCTGCATTTATTTCTTGTAGGATTGACTACTGCAATGCGGTGTTCACTGGATGTTCAAACTGTTCTTTATTCAGCCTCCAGTTAATCCAAAATACTGCTGCAAGAATTATTACAGGAATAAGAAAATATGAACACATAACTCCAGTTCTTAAATCCTTACACTGGCTCCCGGTTAAGTTTCAAAATCCTCCTTTTAACATATAAAGCATTAAATGGCCGAGGTCCGGCTTACTTGTCTGAACTTATCATGACTTACAAACCAGAGTGCAGATTAAGATCTCAAGATGCCAGTCTGCTTCTGATTCCAAGGATTAATAAAATAACAGTGGGAGGTCACAGGGGGCACCTAAACTGTGGAGTGGTCTGCCTGCTACTATAAGAGATGCCCCTTCAGTCTCAGCTTTAAAAGACTCACGACTTCAGTTTAGCTCACCCTGACTAGAGCTGCTGATTAACTGTACAGACTGCATCTCTGTTAGTCATTAGAACTAAAACATAAGTAACGTGATAGTTCTAATTTGTTAGTAACTCTCACCTATTCTGTTTCTCTTCTCAGTACTGAAATGTGCCACTTGGTGCCACTGCCCACCTGCCAAGTTGTTCTGCCTGCCTAAGTTAAAGTCATCTCTGATAGAGGATCGCAGGAATCGTTGGGTGGAGGGGTCCTTTCATTGGATTGGCTGGCTCAGCGCTGTTTTAGCTGTGGAGTAGCCAATAGGGGAGGTAGCTTGATGGCCGAGGTCTCCAAATCCTATGATGTGCTCCTGCTCTGTACTCGTAATATTTCTATTGCACTTTTGAGTTTTGTTCTGTGTATTGTATTGTATTGACCCACCTTCTTTTTGACACCCACTGCATGCCCAACCTACCTGGAAAGGGTTTTCTTTTCCATCCCTTTATGACTGCAGTGTGCCCATCTTCTGATGGCTCCTTCCAGCACAAAGCTCAGATCATCTCAAACTGGTTTCTTGAACATGACAATGAGTTCACTGGACTCAAATGGCCTCCACAGTCACCAGATCTCAATCCAGTAGATCACCTTTGGGATGTGGTGGGATGGAAGATTTGCATCATTGATGTGCAGCTGACAAATCTGCAGCAACTGCGTGATGCTATCATGTCAATCTGGAGCAAAATCCCTGTGGAACGTTTCCAGCACCTCGCTGAATCTACAATATGAAGAATTATGGCAGTTCTGAAGGCAAAAGGGGGTCCAACCGGGTACTAGCATGGTGTACCTAATAAAGTGGCCGGTGAGTCTGTATATCGTATAGCTACACCTCTTAAGACTGCTCATTGCATTTCTTTCAATTACAAGGTGCACAGAAATGTCGTTTGTCATTTGTATGAATTGCAATTTTAATTCAAAGTGTGCTCTGTTAGATTTCTAATACTACGCAGTCGCCCAACTCTAAAACATGAGAACATCTCAGGGCACGCTGGCAAATTAACAGTGTGTGGGCAGCCATTAAGTTCAATGAATATTGAAGGCGCCACAGTGGGCCACGTGCTCAATAAGCTTTGCACTCATATAACCTGATTCTAAAATATTTTTCCTTCACGTACCATTTCTGATTATTATTGTGCTGCATTGCTTTTTTTTCAGCTTCTTCTTCTTTGTGTTATGCATTGTTTCTTTTTGTTTTATAACAAAATTGGACTCTGCCAATTGCTATTGTCCTTTATAGCAATTGGAGGGGGGGTGTTTCCTAATTATTATTATTGGGTTGACGTCTTTATCCAAGGTGACTTTCAAACATTAGAGACACAACACAATTGGTTCATTTTCTATTGTTTTTTTTTCCCCCAAATGAAGCATGGGCAGCTGAAGTGACTTGCTCAGGATCACGTGGTGTCAGTAGTGGGATTTAAACTCACAACCTCAGGGAGTAAAGTCCAAACTCTTAACCACTATGCCCTGTCACAATGAGTAATGTTAATGACTTTCTTTGTTTCAAGACAAGACAGTAATGACCCAGGGGTACCAGAGAGATACAGGAATGGACCAATCAGCACAAAGCCAGTTGACCAATTAAAAAGGCCGCTTGTCTATTCAATGACTGGATCCAAACCCCTCCTTCACCAGCTGCTCTACCTGCACATGCACACCATTGGGCTCCATGTCACTTCGCTCTCCTGATAGGGTCAGGTACACCCTTTACCTCGGTCCTGTGAGCAAACCCAAGACGAGGGTCCAAAGTCAAGGCTGACTGCGGGCCACACACAAAAAAAGCTTTACCAACAGCGAGACACATCTTCTCAAAGTGCTCTGTCTGCACCCCCCTCCATGCTCTCAGTGTTTCAAATCGTTTCTCATATTTGACCCCCAACTCATTTCTCGTTCATCGCCAGAGCAGTCATGCAAGTCACGGAAGAAAGAGAACTTCGGAGTTCAGTGTACCTCCTTCAAAGCATTGAAAATCACCCACCGGGTCAATTCAATTGCATTTCGTTTTGTTAAGTTTGACTTGTTTGTATGGAGTATTACTTGTTTTTTTTCTTTTAATGAATCACTAGGGCAGCAGTTCTCAAACTGTGGGGCGCACCGCCCTGGGGGAATACTGAAGCTGTACAAGGGGGGCATTGAGTAAATGAACAAGACATCAAATTAAATTTTTTGCCTTTTTATTTCAAATTTAAATTTGCAAGCATATAATCACAACGAATGCATTATAACTAAAATTTAAGGCATACATCTAATGACTAATATGTGCCTGATTTAAAGTACACAGCCTGTCCAGGTTTGGTTTGATATTCGAGATACGACACTCTGAGCTCCATTTTGATTTGAATTTTGTTTCTGTGACGAGCGGCGCCACTGCTGCTGCTTTTATAGTCGCGTATTTTCAATCCAGAAAGTTCGAGACGTATCGGTATCTGTCACGAACATTCGGGTAACAGTAGATCAGGTGATAATGCGGCTCGACTGCACCACATTGACAGCATAGCCAATATTGCCAAATTGAGTTAAATCATTTACCGTGTATAGATAGATAGATAGATAGATAGATAGATAGATAGATAGATAGATAGATAGATAGGAAAGGCACTATATGATAGATAGATAGATAGATAGATAGATAGATAGATAGATAGATAGATAGATAGATAGATAGGAAAGGCACTATATGATAGATAGATAGATAGATAGATAGATAGATAGATAGATAGATAGATAGATAGATATGTAAGGCACTATAAGATAGATAGATAGATAGATAGATAGATAGATAGATAGATAGATAGATAGATAGATAGATAGATAGATAGATATGAAGGGCACTATATAATAGATAGATAGATAGATAGATAGATAGATACTTTATTAATCCCAAGTGGAAATTCACATAATGCAGCAGCAGTATACTGATACAAAGAAACAATATTAAATTAAATAGTAATAAAAATGAAAAGAATTAAAATAAAATTAATGTTCGCATTTACTCCTCCGGGTGGAATTGAAGAGTCGCATAGTGTGGGGGAGGAACGATCTACTCAGTCTGTCAGTGAAGCTACTCCTCTGCCTGGAGATGATCCTGTTCAGTGGATGCAGTGGATTCTTCATGATTGACAGGAGTTTGCTTAGTGCCCGTCACTCTGCCACAGATGTTAAACTGTCCAACTTTAATCCTACAAAGTTTGTCCAGGCGTGAGGCGTCTTTCATCTTTATGCTGCCACCCCAGCACACCACCGCATAGAAGAGGGCACTCGCCACAACCGTCTGGTAGAACATCTGCAGCATCTTACTGCAGATGTTGAAGGACGCCTGACCTGCTCTGACCTGTCTTACACAGAGCATCAGTATTGGCAGTCCAGTCCAATTTATCATCCAGCTGCACTCCCAGGTATTTATAGGTCTGTACCCTCTGCACAGTCATCTCTGATGATCACGGGGTCCATGAGGGGCCTAGGCCTCCTAAAATCCACCACCAGCTCCTTGGTCTTGCTGGTGTTAAGGTGTAAGTGGTTTGAGTCGCACCATTTAATTTATTTTCATGCTACAACTAACAGCTGTATAATATTTGTCGGACGAAAAAATGTTCATCTCGCGCAGATTGACTTCATCAGTGTCCTCGTTTACGAGATTTTTTAAAATTAAAACATATTTAATCATTTCTTTACATAAAAAATTAATTAAATAACAATAAATAAATTATTCTTTGTTGTTGGGATTAGAATTACTAGCAAAAACCACACAAGGCATTTTAACAGTTATTAAAGCACTTTAAAAAAAAATAAATTGCAAATATTTCAGCGAAGTTAGCCGAACACATGCAGATCTTATGGAAATAAAAATACTGCAACACCGCACGAGTATCACACCTTTGTTTGTTGTATCATGGGTTATTCTCATCTATTTTATATTATGCAGGGGGCGCAGAATTATTCCAGGTAGAAAAGGGGGGGGCGCAAAATACAAAAGTTTGAGAACCGCTGTACTTGGGGACTTCGCCCCCTGCTCACTTCGCTCGCCAAACCACATTTTTGTTTATCCGGATACACACTTTGAAGTTTTTTTTTTCTTTAAATTGTTGCTATTTCATTAGTTTCACTCTTATTTCAGAACTTCTGTAAAAACAATATTTGGAATCTTTCAAATCCCAATGTGCTGAATCTTATTAATGAGGTTAGTGAGACACGTGTTCAATGACTTTGTACCATAATTCAGGATAGGTTTCTCTGTTTGGAATTTCAGCACAGACAAAACGATCTACATCATCATCCATCCATCCATCCATCCATTATCCAACCCGCTATATCCTAACCACAGGGTCACGGGGGTCTGCTGGAGCCAGTCCCAGTCAACACAGGGCACAAGGCAGGAAACAAACCATGGGCAGGGTGCCAGCCCACTGCAAGGCACACACACACACCAGGGACACACTGAGGACAATTTAGAATCACCAATGCATCTAACCTGCATGTCTTTGGACTGTGGGAGGAAACCCAGTCAGACACGGGGAAAACACGCAAAGTCTACACAGGGAGGACCCGGGAAGCGAAGACAGGTTTCCCAACTGCGAGGCAGTAGTGCTACTCACTGCGCCACCGTGCCGCCCTCTATATCATCAGCAGTTAATAATTTTTTTTGTAAAGTAACCAATAAATGCATGTCAGGCAAACTCCGTTTTTTTGAAATTCTCTTGACTTAAACTTCAAAACCTTACAATATTTATATACTTCTGACATGTCACCTATGTCCATATATTTGATCTCTATTCGCCTTTTCATTATTTCTCTGAGTAATAATTTCTCTTTCTTTGCGCTAATGCGATCTTTACTTTCTTATTATTTCACATTGTCGTTTTTTTTCTGCTATCATATTCTATATCTTGCTCTGCATGTGTTTCACGCTTACGTTTTTTTTTTTTTTTGTCTTTTGAATTCTAGTTTTCATTTTCCCTAATCTGCTCTGCATGTGTTTGGCCCCCTTGTTTTTTAACCTCCTTATGACGTTTTACTTTGTTTTGTACTCTTTGTCTTTTATTTCTGACCTTGCCTTGTCCTGCTATTGAATTTCCCCTTGGGATTAATAAAGTATCTATCTATCTATCTATCTATCTATCTATCTATCTATCTATCTATCTATCTATCTATCTATCTATCTATCTATCTGTCTATCATATAGTGCCTTTCACTTCTATCTATCTATCTATCTATCTATCTATCTATCTATCTATCTATCTATCTATCTATCATATAGTGCCTTTCACATCTATCTATCTATCTATCTATCTATCTATCTATCTATCTATCTATCTATCTATCTATCTATCATATAGTGCCTTTCATATCTATCTATCTATCTATCTATCTATCTATCTATCTATCTATCTATCTATCTATCATATACTGTAGTGCCTTTCACATCTATCTATCTATCTATCTATCTATCTATCTATCTATCTATCTATCTATCTATCTATCTATTGTTTCAATGACACCTGGTCCATGGTGATTACTTTCCCTTTTTCAAGTAATAATTTCCGTTTGTTTGTGCTACTGCGATCTTTACTTTCTTGTTTTTATACTTTCTAATTTTCCTACTTTCATATTCTTTCATTTTCTCCACATGCGTATCGCGCTGTTTTTTCTTATTTTGTGCCTTTCGAATTCCACTGCTTTCAGAATCAATAACCTGCTCTGCATGTGTATAGGGCCAACATCCAGATTGGATGCGCTTTTTTTTTTCAATTCCACTTGTTCCAGTCTGATAATTACTTTCCTTGTTTTCTGAATTTGCACCTAGATTATTCTTTTTCTTTTTTGTCTCTCCAACACTTTTGAGTCTCTTTTCTCTGCACTGCTTTCTTCTTCGCTTAGTCATCTACATTTCATTTATAACATATCGTCCTTATATGCTTTATATGTGCTAAGAGCCCTGGATCTGTGTGTTCTCAAATCCTTACACTCACACGACTGAGTGTGTTGCTGCCCGTGGTCTTATTTGGTTGTAAGTAGGGCGTGTCTTGCAAGAATCTCATGTTCTACGTCATGGCGAGACGGTCCTGGGTCCTGTGACCCGACATTTGCGCGATATGAGCGGCAACAAAATAGTGACAATTAAAACGCGGTGTCAAAATCGTGCCGACAAAATCGTGAAAGTTTCATTAAATATGAATTACTAGTTTAAAGCACATTTAATAATGTTTATTTTAGAAGTCAATATTATGAGACATGGCACGCAGATAGTCCTTAAGATCACGCCCTGCATATGTAGGAAGAATTGCAGCAAGACGTCTTGATAGTTGAGTGTATTTAGACTTGCTGGCTGCCTGACTGCTGGTAATTCCGTTTTGTATACGATGCGTTAAGCCAACCCTCGACTGTGTTATTTGTTCGCGGCATGCCATCAGCAGTTATAACAGTTATAACCTAGCACATAATGTGTATATAATGCGCACATACGCGTCCCACTCTCTTGGCCTCTCTCGCAATTTTGTTGTGGCGATTTTGTTGGCGCGCATTTGTCGAAAACCACTTAGCGGCTTTGTCGGCTCTCATATGTCTATCGCGCTTTTGTCAGTGAACCTTGGGTCCTTGTCCTCTTGGCACAAAGTCTCATGTTTAAGGTCCGAGACGCTCTGTGGCCAGTCTCTCTAGTCTCGTGGGTCTTTTTAATTGTCTTTCATAATCTTATAAGGTCACGTCTCGTTGCCCTACTATTTCTGTCCAGGATTTTTTTTTTTATAATAGAGAGATAAAATATTTAAAGACACAAAATTTACATATAAAAGCCACACAGTAAGTCAAGTCAATTCCTCCCTTGAGCCTGCCAATGCACTGACACCAAAACAAGCAAATAAAGTTTAAAGTCAACGTTCAATAAAGAATTTGGCAACAATGGACCCAAACATTTCCTGGGCTGCATAGGTCATGTAGAGGAAGCCATCTTCATCGTTGTGATCTCTGTAGACTTCAGCCATGATCTGGGACATGCTACCCAGGCTAGTGTTATTCACAAGGAGATAAAATGCTTGACTTGGCATCAAGGACATGCGATTTCTGATGACGGTAATGAACTGAGTCATCGTAAGCTCATGTGGAACCAGAAACTTGTTTTTATCCAAGAGTGGCAGGTATTTCTCCTTCTATGACAACTGGAATTTTGGTGGGGAACTTTGCTCGAATACCAGTAGCTTCTTCCATTTTAGTGGCCAAGGTCTTACTTTGCTTGAAATGCTTGGTATGTGGGCACTTACTTATCCAAGGGAGACATTATAAATATTTCCTGACTTTTACTTCTCCTCGCACTCTAAGCCTTCAAGTACCTCCTTCTGCTCACCTGTCGCTGGAATGACTTGCTTTTAATAAATTCAATAAAAATAATAATAATAATAATGAAAAAAAAATCTATTCAAAGCAGCTGTTTATCAGACCAATCAGATGTATGGAATATATGAAACGTTGCTGCCAAACTGCGAACTGCTCAAGACGGCCACGCGCTTAATCCGTCGAGAGAGAGCAACACGTTTGTGGACGTTTAACAAACAGCTCAAGTGGGAATTGAAACTTCTCAACAACAACATATCTGATTTGGAGAAGAACAGACTGATCCAAGTATGCCAGACACGTGGAGGAAGATTTTCCTTTTCCCGTGGAGGACGTAGAGATTTCACATCACATCTATGCAAGTGTAAGGCTGTTCACATATCTCTCTCTATATAAAATCCAATGTCTGTCTGTCTGTCTGCTTTTCATGAGAGAACTACTTAAAGAATTTAGAATTTCTACAATTTGCTTGAACATTCCGGTTGATTTTGCGACAACTTTTATTGCGCTAAGTATCATAGTTCACTTGCAGTACCAATTCATTTGCGGGAATCTGAGGGGAAGGGGAGTGAGACAAAGGCGGGGCCTCTTCATTCACGCGCCAGCATCCGTTCAAGTAGCTCTACCTGTCGCCACGTGTTGGAGCGCACCTTGCCTCCGCTTAGCAAGCCCTACCTGTTTGTTTATTGATTTTTAAAGTTTGTTCTGTTTCACTACTACACGGACGCAGCCACGGGGGATGGCTAGTATATCTACTAGCCGATGCCCGCCATAGCATACGGCGGTGTAAGAATAGGAACGGAAAACGGTGAGAAAGGAATTCAGAAATCAAGGAGAACAAAATACTTCTTGAAAGATGCAGTTGTGAATCGGTGTTTTGCTGAAAATGACAGATAATGAGTCGAAAGATTTAACCCTAGAAAGAGCCACGGACAACTGACTGGGGCTGAAGACTGTGTCACACATGTGCGATTAGGAGGCAGTCAAAGAGCCTAAAGGTGAGTGAAACATCGCGAGATAGAGGGTTGTCACGTGGTACTTACCTGAATCTCTTTTGGTCAACAGAAAACTTGAAGAAAAATAATTCCTCCACTTCTGGATTCCAAAATGGCCGCGACAACGTCACTTCCAGCCAACCATGATGACGTTACTTCCGGCTCCATCAATCCACCTCACTTCCGTCCCATCATGATGACGTTGTTTCCGGTTTCTGTTTCCAACGTCACTTCTTGCCAACCATTTCCTGTCCCATAATCCTTTTCTGTATAAAGTCGCCATTTTGACTGGAGAAAACTGTTCACTGTTTTGTTTTTGAGACATTGAATCATTCATTCTTTATTTGTCTGGACGACAATATATGGGGACGGTCCCCACAACTTTGTTTTGTGTTGTGCAACATTCTTTTGGAGAAGAATAATCATCACAACTGGTTGTTGTAGATGAACGCAAATCTTTGCAAACGTTTGTCCTTGGGACTTGTTGATAGTCATGGAGAAGGCGAGTCTGAGTGGGAATTGTGTGCGTTTAAATTTAAAAGGGAGATTGGTGTTGGAAGGAAGGAGAGAGATTCTGGGAATGAAGATTGTTTCAGAATTTTGGATAGCGATCAGTTTGCACTCAATAATCTCTTATATATATATTTCTCTTCTGGTTCGTCCTGCTTCCTCTTCAAACCCGGCCATGCTCACACGCAGCCCACACAGCATTTCACGATTCCTATTCCTCCTCTTCCGAACCCTTCCCCACGCTGGCTGCGGCCTCCCATGCACCCCCACGCCGCTTTTCCCGATTCCTATTCCTCCTTTGGACTACCACGTTCCCCGCTCCTCTCTCATGACCCCATTGGTGTCATGTCACCGCCGAAGTGAAAGGTCGCGTGGTCAGGCTAGATATTGGGCGGTGACGTGACGTGTCGTAACCGGGTTTGAATTGGAAGCAGGATGAACCAGAAGAGAAATATACATCAGAAATATATAAAAGCCAAATGTCACTGACTCACTCATCATGAAATTTCCCGAACCATGAGGACTTGGAACTTGAAATTTGGAATGTAGGTTACACTTGGCCCATAGGTGCTCGTTAAGAAACAGTTTTAAAAATTTCGTGGCTCAATCGCGCTCTGTCTATATGTCTATCTGCTTTTTACGAGAGAATTACTTAACGGATTTAGATCGGGTTGTTTTCTATAATTTGCTTGAAGTTTCCGGTTGATTTTGCGACTTCTCTCACTGTGCTAAGTATCATAGTACACTTGCGGTAATGATTTATTAGCGCGTATCTGAGAGACACTTAGCGGCCCGAGAGGAGTAGTAAGGTGGGCAGTCATGTGCCAGCTTCGGGGCGTACATCTTACCTCCGCTTAGCTAGCAAACGAGAGAACTACATAATAGATTTAGATCAGGTTTTTTTCTATAATTTGCTTGAACATTCGGGTTGATTTTGCGACTTCTCTCATCACGCTAAGTACCAGAGTTCAGTTGTGGTACCGATTTATTTGCCCAAATTCGAGAGAGAGGCTGTGGGCTGAGGGGAGGAGGTAGCAGGACCTCAGGAGTGAAGAGCCGAGTGGGGCGCTCCTCAGTTACAGTATGCGCCAGCCTCTGTTCGAGTCGCTCTGCCTTCCGCCACGTGTTGGAGCGCACCTTGCCTCCGCTTAGCTAGCGATACCTGTTTGTTCAGCAGACATTATCATCTAGAGATTGTTAAGGAGTAACGTTTGACATTTTTGAGAGAGAGAGAGATGAGAGCTACGGGTGTTTTAGAGGGTAGCTGCTCATTGGTAGACCTGGAGGTATTACAGACCTGAGCACGATCAGATACAGGGCCAACGTTTGACGTTGGCGCGTACCCACCTTCCGCTTGGCCAGAGACACCTTGCCAACATTTTACATTTTTGGCAAAGAGATTACCGCTACATTCTTGTCCCTGATAAGAAAACCAACAATATTGTATATCAAGATGCCCTAAGATAGGAAAGCTATCAATATAAATTATGACTTTCTTTTTTCATTTTTTTTATTGGTTATTAAAGTTTGTTCTGTTTCACTACCACGCTGGCAGAGCCGTGGGGAACTGCTAGTCATAGCTAAAGTGACCATTTGATGGGCTCTGTAGGGCTTCCTAGTTTAATGGGGCCATCGTACTGTATATGCAATCCGTGTCAAAGTGGCAGTGGACTGTGACAGAGCAATGTGCCACCAGTTAATAAATTGCCTTATTATGGGAGCATCTCTGAAGGCCGTGATTATTCGGTTTTATTCTTCAGAGCTCTTGTGTGAATGAGCACTCTAAACATTTTTGTATACTGTGTTGTAAACCGCTATAGACCCCAGACCCCACTCCCCACAGTGACAATCTGACAGCCCTGATCATGTGACAGGGAGATGTCTCTGCAGATCTGAAGCCTCAATCCTGGAGCCGCCAGCAGGCGGAGCTGACTCACCCCTTGTAGGGGTCTCCAGCCATTGAGAAGGGTCTTTGAGTCAGATCACCCTTCAGCAACCCTAAACATAACCTTAGTGCATCTGGAGGTCTGCAGTTAGACCTTATTGTGCCTGTTGGAGTCAATGCCTTCGCCTTTAAGCTCCAGGGTGGAGGCTCCAGGCTGCAGAGATACATCCAAGAACAGGGGTGGGCAGCGTCAATCCTGGAGGGCCACAGCAAGCTTATGTTCCAACCCAGTTACTTAATGAGAAGTCAGTTATTGCTGATGAAGGACTTCTTGCTCAAGTGACATTTTGAGGCTTCATGTTAGTGGTCTTGCTTGTTCCGTTTCCGCTTAATTGCTCATTTCGCTCTTAAGCAGCTGCATTCCCTGTTTTTAATGACTCCTTATTAGCAATAAGATGTAAATTCCTTCGAGCTGGTTTCCATTTACACTGTCTGTGTATTCATCGTGGACTATCTGGCTTAATAAAACACTGAAGAGAAAAATATGACAGACGGAAAATGATCTGTTTTAGGCTTCAAATCATTTGGATGATAGGAAAAAATCTACGATGTAAGGACCTAACATTGCAGACTGAGAAGCCATAAAATTAAATAAGGTCTGAGATCAGCAAGAATTGGCTTCTAATGAAGCAACTGGGTTGGAAAGAAAACCTGCAGCCACTGCGGCCCCCCAGGTCTGATGTTACCCACCGCTGTCCATGAAGCGTCTGTCTCTGAATTAATGGGATTCTGAGTTTAGTCTGCCATCTAGCGGACTCTTCATGAAACTGTTTTGCTAACAACAGTATTCGATGTTAATTAATGTTGATTTATTTTGTTTTCTTATTGTGTCTTTTATTTTTCTATTCTTTATTATGTAAAGCACTTTGAACTACTGTTTGTATGAAAATGTGCTATAGAAATAAATGTTGTTGTTGTTGTTGTTGTAGCACTACTAACTCACAATACTTAACAGGCAGTAATACATTGAGCAGTCTATTTATTTTATTAACCTGCTTATCCAGGGCAGAGTCCCAGCAACCACAGGGTACAAGGTAGGAACCGCACCTGAATAATAACAATATTCTAATATATAATCCAGTCAGTCAGTCAGTCATTGTCCAACCCGCTATATCCTAACACAGGGTCACAGGGGTCTGCTGGAGACAATCCCAGACAACACAGGGTGCAAGGAAGGAAACAAACCCTGGGCTGGGAGCCAGCCCACCGCAGATATATAATGCACCTTAATAAAAAAAATAAAAAAAAAAAGTGTCTGCTTATTTGTTGATATATCTGTGGTTCCGCTATGTCTCTGTTATATGATATTTGGTATTGGATTTGTAAAAGCAGTGCTAATGTTTGTGATGTGCCATCTGTAGGAACGAAACATGCAATGCATTTTATTCCTACGTGCATTACAATATTCATCCCAAAAAATGGTGCACTGAAAATATTAACCCTGAAAATACCGATTGCTTAGACTTCAACTCATCTTAGATGGGTAACACAGATAGCAATAATAATAGTATTATCATAAGAACTGTTGTCCACAAATGCTTCCATCCATTAATCTTTTCAAATTTTTTCCACTAGGTATGCAGCAATAATAATAATAATAATAATAATAATAATAATAATAATAATAATAATAATCTATATATATAATTCACTAAGGCAGGACACCCATGGAAAGCACGCCGGAAGGGGCGTGGATTCACTAAGCCCCGACAAGTGAGACACCTATGGTGCACACAGGAAGGAGCCACGCCCACCAACTCCAAGGCCATTGGATACGACGACAACTCGCAGAGCCACACCCACCAACTCGGGCGCGACGACACAGAAAGAATGGCGTCATTTCTATTCGTCTGTCGTAGAGGCCACATGTACCTCCGAGCCACGTTGACTGTTCATAGAGGCATGTTTCTCGCAGATGTGAATCGCCATATGCAGCGTGTAAAACGGTTTGCGAGGGGTATCCCATGGGATCCTTAAAACAATCCTTTACAACTGAGGTTAAAACACAATGAAGGAAGCAGCCTTTAAAAACCGAGTTTTCGGTTACGATGCACGACCACATGCACCATAGCAAACTGTTTTACACGCTACATACAGCAATTCACATCTGTGACAAACATGCGTCTTCTTCACTCACAGACAATTATATGTTGCTCTCTCCAGAGTTCCATCTTTTCATTCACTTTCTGTTGTATCCTCAGACCCTCCCTTTTTAGACAACCGTGACTTTCCAGAGGTGTTTAGCATTCAATAAATAATACTGCATGAGATTGAGCGTCTGTCTACCCGGTGCAGAGAGGCGTGGGTAAGCCGTTGAACCCCATTCGGGCTGCAAACCGTGGGATTCCCACTAAGTGCGACTCATACGCTCCCACTGGTTGCGTCCCTACCCTTTGTGCACACCGCCCTCCCACCTCGCTACTACCGTGGTCGGGTGTCTTGGTGTTGGTGGATTATATATAGAAAAGCAGCCAACGACTCAAGTGACGAGTTGAAGGTGGGCACATGAGCAGGCAGTGCATACTGAACGAGATATCATCAGACTAGCATGACGGCGGGAGCGGAATGGACGTCCTTCTCCTCTCCTCCTGTTCCACACTCCTCGCCGTGCACCCCCATCCCTCCGTCTGAGGATTGCGGTCCACCAGTTTTCAGTCACGGACGATTGTGTGTTGGTTCGTTCCGTGCATTGTTACAATGTTGCTTTTCTTGCTGATTTATTACATTACTGATTTTTCAAATGTTAATTTTCTCCCTGTGCTTAAAAATCATTAAAAAACCGGCCTGATTATGCGGCGTATGGTACACCGCGGGTTGGCTAGTAATAATAATAATAATAATAATAATAATAATAATAATAATATACTTTCTTAACTCTTTTATGTAAGGCAGAGTCTAGGGGCAGCTGGAGCCTATCCCAGCAAGCATTGGGTGCAAGGGTAGAAAAACTCCTGCACAGGGCAACAGTTCATCACAAAGTCAACACATAAACACACACACACATACACATTCACATAAGTTTAATCATCTTAAAGTTTAGGAAGGTTAGAACAGATGTTATAACATGAACAGAATGATAGTGCAGACCTGTCATTCCTGCCTCACAGCGTCAGAGAGAATCTGGTCACTCTAAGCCTGTTCCTTCATATTGATGGGATTCTTCACGTGATATGCCATCTAGTGGGCTTTTCATGAAACTGTTTTTTCCAAACAACTGTACTACTAACTCACAATATTAAACAGGTGGTCATAATTTAACCAGTTCATTAATTTCTTAAATCCCTTATTCAGGGCCGCTTCATAGAAGCCAGTTCCAGCAATCATAGGACACAGGGCAGGAACAACAACTAGACAATAAGAAATGAAAATCCACCTTAATAAAAGGACAAGTGTCTGTGTGTCTGTCTGTCTGTCCACTAGCTGTCTCTGTTGTATGACATTTGGTTTGGGATTTGTTTAAAAGCAGTGCTAAAGTTTGTGATGCGCCATCTTTTGGAATGACAAATGCAATGCATTTTATAACTTCACGTGTTATCAATACATTCTAATAGATGCTGCATTGTAAATTTGAATGCTGAATAAGTTGAGGTCCTTGTTGATTATTCAACTTTCAACTTATCTTACATGGGTAGCACAGTTGGCAATAATAATATTTGCATTAACATAATACTTATTGTCCTCAGATGCTTCCATCCATTAAACTATTTTACAAATGTTTTCCACTATAGATGCACTATTACTGTAATAATATTAATACTAATATTAATAAGATTATTAGAGAGAATAATAAGCACTTTGAGCTACATCATTTGTATGAAAATATGCTATATAAATAAATGTAGTTGTTGTAATACTACTACTACAACTAATAATAATAATAATAATAATAATAATAATAATAATAATAATAATAACTGCATGACCGTAGAACTGAGAGAAAGTAAAACGTGAGTAGACCAAATAGCATGTTAGATATTTTCTTTCTATTTATTGAATTTTTAGGAAGTTTACTGGTAAATAAAAATTATTCATAACATTAATATATGACAGATAGATAGATAGATAGATAGATAGATAGATAGATAGATAGATAGATAGATATGAAAGGCACTATAGATAAAAAGAGATATTTGAAAGGCACTATATAATAGATAGATAGATAGATAGATAGATAGATAGATAGATAGATAGATATGAAAGGCACTATAGATAGATAGATATATACAGTATGTGAAAGGCACTATATAATAGATAGATAGATAGATAGATAGATAGATAGATAGATAGATAGATAGATAGATAGATAGATAGATAGATAGATAGATAGATACTTTAGTACTTTATTACTTTATTTCTTCCCAAGAGGTTCATTACACTTTACAAAAGCTGAAGAATTATAACAACTCTAGCCATCCACAACCCACCACACACACACAAGCTCTTCTGACTTGGATATTTAGAGAGCTGCTGACGCCTGACCGCAGAGTTTTGTAGGTGACAGTCAGATGTGGTGAGATGTTCCCAGCTGTCCCTCAGGTTTAGATTTAAAGATGTTAATATTTGGATACATCAGGTCCAGCTTGCCATGTCCACAAATGAAACCTGCCGACAGATGTTTTTCCCTTCCAGAGATGCCCTGGTTGAAGTCATCAGCATTCTGGGGTCAGAATGATTCATCACTAGAGTGTTGATGGCAGAGTGAACCATTTCTATTTTTGTGCCAATAATCATTAACAAGGATGATGTGACTTATCTCTGCTGGTTTGAATGTGAACAAAGTCACTCAGTATTTCAATGTCTCGTTCACACATTTCAGATTTAGCTGTAATGTGCTCAATTTTTACCATCATTCACTCACATGAATCTCCAGTTCCCCTCCTACCTTTTCCACTTTGTGAGATTTCATCAGATGAAACCCCCCAAGATTTAAAATGGTGTCTGAAATAAGAAGTTTAGGCCGGTTGTCCAGAGTGCCTGAACTGCCACAATGCCAAAACTCACTGTGACTCACCATAAGAGGTGACATTTCATTCAACGTGTTCATTGAACATTCCTGATTTAGGGGCAGGCATTCCCATTTTACAGTTATGTTCCACAAGTGCTTCAGACTGTAAGTACTTCATGGTTTAAATCAACTGGGAACACTGTAGTGTTTCGAGTAAACTGAAAGGCCCTCTTTCAGCACTGGTTTTGCTCAACAACATGAGTGCATGAAACATCCAGCTGCTTTTCTCATTAATGAGCCTCAAAGTCAGAAGTACGTCTGTCTCTCACTCTCAAACAAAATGTGGTTTTACACAAACGCGAATGAAGGTGGCCATGCTATATAAGGCATTTTGAATAGTTTGCAAGTAGAGAGTGATGAATGGCGGCGTGATCCACTATGAAAGGAAAGATGAAGGTCAAGCGGAGAGAGCAGTGGGAATAAATCAGAGATTGGGATCTCCTCTGAAGTGATAATGAGATCATTCGGTTGAGACGGGCTGAATTCCAGAAATACCGAATAGCCAAACAGAGAACTAGCGGGTCAAGGCCTCTTTGAAGTATTACTTTTATGAATGTGCCTTTGAGCCAGTTGTTCTTGTCTCAGTGGCTCAGGTGGCCTATGACAAGAGTTTTAAGGATCGGCTCGAGAATCCAAGTGTTACCCGAGTTTTGGGAATATCTACATAGACTTGTTAATTCTATAACGTTTGGGCTTCTGACCCTCAGCTTCTTGTTGCTGATTCTGACTTTTGTCTTAGTGATTTTACCTGACCCACTTGTTCTCGGGTCCCAGTCTAGCTGGCTTGGCGTGTGGTGGGTGCGGCAATGTGCTATCAACTTGACGAAAGATAGGATCGATTACTAGGGAAGTGGCCCATTTTTCTTCCTGACAGTTCTTCACCTGGTCACTTCCATTAAATAATTTCTTAAAAAACAGGGAAAGAAAAGATCCTTCCTAGCTTACCCAGGGAAGGCCTTGTTCAGGGCAACCTGACCCCCAAACTCTTGCTTTATGACTTTCTTGTTCAATTTTGAGGCATTATGTTAATGTTACTTTTGTTTATTGTCTGCTTTGCTTTCCAAGACTTTGATTTTGTAGGTCATCCCCCTGGAGGCGGGGCCAGCTATCATTACCCCCAGGACCTCCCTACAAA